>NW_028242573.1:0-281968 GCF_964263255.1 Lissotriton vulgaris | reverse complement strand
TTACGTTTTACAGATAGCTCTAAGAACTTCCACTGTCAGACGTCCCTATAATGCAGCAATCTGAAAAGCATCATGAACACAAACCTCTCACAGAAGAATGGACAACGATGCACATAAAAATCAGATACATGGAAGTGTCCTCTCCAATCCCAGGCACCACCCTTGCTACTCATGGGGACATGAACACAGCTGCAGTAGCAGAAAGTAAACAAGTCTCAAGCAATACTTTTTATGTGGACCCAAGAAAACAATCTAATTCCACTTAGTCTCACTCTGAGTCTCCCGCCCTTTAAACTGATTAGAATTCCCCGGAGCAATGACATTGTCAATCAGATATGGGTTCGCAGTTTCCATGTAGGAGACACTGATCAAGTTTGGTTCAGTTTCAACACCTGTGTCAATGATACTTTTGCCCAGTGCCTGCCTTCAGTTTCCACAACCCGAGTCAAGAAGAAACCTAAAAACCTGGGGCCTTATTTATGAAGGCCTTGCGCCGCCCATGCGTCACTTTTTCCCATGTTAAAAGTGACGCACCAGCGGCGCAAGGCCTTCATAAATAAGGCCCCTGGGGTTTACCACACACTTAAGGAAAGATACATTAAAGTATCGGCATGATGAACGTCAGTGCCATCAATCTTATTTTGAGGACCCAAGCACAGGCTTCTGCACTCTGCTGAAAAGTTATAACCACTATATTAGCAAGGCCACAGCTGTGTTTCCTGGTGAGTTTTTCAGATTGTGCCTTTATTCGCTGGTGCTATTTGCACTACATTAATGATCACATCTTCACATCTCCTTGTAAAAATCTTGCCACCTATTATCACAAAAAGATTAAAGGCTTTCACAACACTATTACCTGAAGACAGGATCCATATCAAGAAACTACACATTTAAATCAGGCTCCTTTCACCCAAACAGACTTCCTCGACACTCGTTTTCTAAGAAGAGATCTCTACCCTATTCACAGCTCTCAAGTGAGGATCACTTGGCAATGTTTGTCCTTAGCCACTACTACTGTACCACAATCACGTCTATTCCTAGCACCGCTTTCTCATGGGTGTGTGCCAAAAAATGGAAGGAGGACTGGTGAAACCCTTATTCAAAAATAAAGAATTCAACTATACACCAATTTCAATCCTCTCCTCTGTTTCCATGATCAGCAAGAAATATATGGGCCGATGTACCACTACATTTCTTGAAGGCCATCTTTTTTTAGATAATAGTCAGATGATAATAACCCTTACTATATGAACAAAGTCAGTGCTGGGTGCTGTGGCAAATGAGCTTACGTAGTTTTTAGATGTAAATCAGCATATGTTGCCATTCTGCTAGATCTTTTGCTCCTTTTGATACGGTTGACCTATCTATCTTGATCCAACACATTGAAGGAGTGGGTAAACATGGGACTTCTAAGCAATGGCTGGAATCCTTTCTTTCTGCCATAACCCAATCTCTAATGCTTCCTCCTTTCCGATCTTGCGGGCATATGTATGAAATTATTTTTTAATCGTAAACGCGGCGAATGGCAAAAAATAGCGTTTGCAACTAAAAATTTGCAAAACGTGATGTATGAGCAAAATCGCATCGTAATATTAAGGAATCACAAAATTTGCGATTCCTTAATTTTGCGCAAGCATTTAAGGAATCGCAAATTGCAATTGCTTAAATGCTATGTAACAGGCACCCAAGTTGTGCGATTTCTCCTTAAGAAATCGCAAATTACCACCAACTTGAAGTTGGTGGTAATTTGTGATTTCTTTCAAAAATGCACTTTTTGGCATTTTTCAATGTGCCGTGTGGCGCACATACATGCCCACAGGGCATGTATGTGTGCCATATGCGCACATACATGACATCCTTATGACACCCTTGCACCCTTGAAATTATTCTCAATTTGCGATTAGCAAAATGCTAATCGCAAATTGAGAATGACTTCCCATTCTTTCCTATGGGCCTCCTGGACCATAGGAATGAATGGGAAGGTATTCCTTAATTGCGATTTCGCAATTTGCTAATCACAATTAAGGAATACTAAGAAATCGCAAAAAAATTACGAATTTTAAAATACACCCATTTTGCAATTCTCAAATAGCGATTCTCAAAAAATCGCTATTTGAGAATCGCAAAAACGGATTTTCATACATATGCCCCCAAGCCCCTACATATTCATTGTGGAGTTCCTTAGAGATTCTCCCTCTCTCAAGTCCCCTTTAATATCTATCTTCAAGTAGTGCCGTCAGTGTTGAATGTCTTTGGTTTCAAATAATTTAGTATTTAGTATTTAGTATTAGACACACAAGTTCCCTAACAGTGTCAACTACTAAGGGTGGTTTGCACACACTTTAAGATTTCACTGCTGGTAAGGATTACCAGTAACACTTGTGGCTAACATTTATGGTGAAGGTGATGGTAGCACATATTGAAACTAGCTTACTCAGGAGAGTTTCCTTTTCTTTTGTTTTGTCTCTTATACCCTTCTGCTGGGCTGATATCTGAGGTTAATGCTGTCCGGCCGCAAAATGTGCCATGGTCAGCAACACAGTGAGGGGGGTAAGAATGGGCAGTCCAGGCACCTCTGTGGGAGAGACATGTGTGTGAGGGGGCTAACACTCAGATTTGGCTGTAAGTCAGACTGGGAGGTGGCTGAGTGTCAGGACAGTTGGAGGACAGGACCAGTGAGAGAGAGGCCCAGCTGAGGTAGAGCCTTTAGAAGCCAGAGGGCTGCTTGGACCAGGTGCTGTGGTGGCACGTGGGGGTGGAGTCATGCTACCGTGAGACACAGTGTGGGTGGGAGATTGTGGAGTGGTGCCTTTCCACTTCTTGGGGAGTCGATGGGGAATGATTGTCTTGGTAGGAGTGGTAAGTGGTACGGGCACTACATGCACATTCACCACCAAAGCTGCATCAGGTGCAGATGGTGGCCCTCCCTCAGGGGACATGCTGGATCCAGCAATGCGCTTGGCCTGGCCCTGCCTCTGCTCCTCCAACCCCTGTTTACCAGGTGTACCCCCTCCAGTGGCCTCCTTTCCCTACTTCACAGGGCTCTGGATGGGAGTTGATGTTGTGGATGAATCTGACTTTGAGCTCTTTTTATGTGTACTCTCAGCGGGCACGGACACTGTCTGCTTGTCTTTGTGAGATGCTTTTGGGACAGGTGAGTCCTTGGCTGGGGATGCCTCTGAGGCATGTGAGCCTGCTTCTTGGCTTGCTGGCCCTGGGTGTCGCCTGAAGGGCTTTTGCCTCTGCACTCCGGGGTGGGTTTAGCTTTCTGTGGGGATGGTGTCTGCACCCTGGACCACTTGGGCTGCTGCTGTTGTGTGCTGCGTGTTCTGTATCTTGCCCTTGAGGTCTGTGGTGTGTGGTCACTATCGTCAGATGTAGCCACTGGCAGGGGGGTGGGCAAAGGGACTGGAGCTGGACTTGGCGATTGTGCCAGTTGAATGGCTGACGTCACTGTGGAGGACAAAGACTGGACAGTTCGGTGTAGCACATCCACGTCTGAATGAATGCCCTCCATGAAAGCAACCACCTGTGCCAACTTTTTGTCATGGTCTAGGAAGGCATTGAGAAGAGTTGTCTGGCCAGCATCCAGCTGGCGCAAAAGGTCCACAGACTCAGCACTGATGGCAGCAGGGGGGACAGGGGTAGGGGCAGCGGTGCCTCGGGTGAAGGACACTCTTCCCTTCTTACTAGTGCGAACACGGGCAGCAACAGTGAAAGTAGCTGGGAGGGTGGGCACTGGAACCTGAGTGGTGGAAGAGGAGGCAGAGACCGCCTTTCCCTGTGCCCGCCAACATAGATGCGTCACCGCTTGCATCAGATGATGTTGAGGTTTGCGTCTCTGGATGTGATTCCTCAAGCAGACTCTTGTCCCCCTCCAAGGCGCTGGTCACATCTGTGTCACTGTGCTCATGTGTAGTAGTCGTGCTTGATGCCTCACCACTGGTGTCCATCCCCTGTCCTTCTATGCCCACGGGAGATGATGCAAGAGATAGATACGTAGGTTAAGTTCAGTTGCATCAGCATAACCATCATATGTAAGCAATGCACCAAACAAGATGATGATATCCCCGTGTTGCACACCACACTGTGCAGTGACAATGTGCAAACTCAATTCAAAACTCAAATTTTGCATGTCATCATTCAAACGTGGCATAAGCAAGCCATATGATGACCACACAGCCAGACAGCCTACCAGTGGCTCCATTTAACCAGACAGACAAATGACTCTGAGCACACCTAAGGCCCTGAGGGGGTCAAAGATTTACCTAAATAACGTTGCCACTGTCACATCTGGAGGGAGCAGAAGGGAACAACGCAGATATAGACTCCAAAATAACAGTCCACAATGGCCATGAGCACATGCCATCCACCAGGTCGTTCTTTGGGGCACAACACCAGTTGCACATTGGTGTCAGACATCTACTCCTCACAATTCTCACGTCAGACAATGCACACATTGAGGAACACACACTCAGATGATGCACACTGCTGTTTCCTTCTATGGGATGTCCCTAACTACCCCAATGCAGACAATGCCAGAATCCCACGACTCAGAATGCAATGTCTAGGCCCATTACTCCAATTACATGAGAAAGTCCAAGGAGGGAAAATGCATTATAGCTGCACCCAACACAGAGGCCACTTACAAGCCACTGTATCACACTACCAACATCACGAAGGCCAGCGCTGGCCCAGGCAGTGAACACATGCAGCCACTCACAACCAAAGTCACCCTTCCCAGAATACTAATCCCCAGATGGCTGCTGATGCTCTTCCAAATGTGCATCAGCTCAGGCTGTATCACAGCTAAGATGCAGGCCATTAGTGATGTCATGCTCCGGCACGCCAACCTGCCAGCCCAAGGGATCAGCCCCAGTGTCATCTCTGCCACGTTCTTGCTCAGCTGGCAGATGTCATCCCACCTCTAGTGACAGTGTGTGCGCCGTCGGTTGGAGACACCCAGAGCATGCACCTTGCATGCAATGGCCCTCCACACTGCCTTACACTGGTGGACTTTGAGCTGCAGGCATGGAAGACAAGAGGGTAAAAAAATCAGTGAAACAGTGTAATGTGCCACTATCTCCCAGTACAGGAGCATGATCCTGACTCATCCCAGCTTCACCGATATGTCTAGTAGAGACAATAATGCATCTCACATGGTACATCAGCATGGGAGAATCATACATAAATGCATGCAGGTATGAGGGTGGGCACAGTACCTGCCCATCTCATGCCCATGCAGGATGCCAGCACAGAAAGCTATGTGTATGCTGACCACATCTACTGTTCATTGTTTAGGTGACCAAGACATACATTACATCTTAATATATGTTCGTGGGAAGACTCACTGTGTCCAACCCTGCGCAGCCCTCAATGTCCTTGCCTTGTGAATGGCTCACTGTGTCATGGAGGTCACATTGAGGGACATGATCTTACAAACCGACGCCCTTCTCACAAGGCCTGTTGTGTGCAATCTACAGGGCTGAGATGGCTCATTGATGGAGAGTCCTGAAAAAAACACACATGTAACACTCTGTACATTCAGTGATGTGTCCTTGTCAGATTGGGCAGTGACTGTGCAGGCCAGGTGGGGTCACACTGAAGTCCAACATGGGGCATCAGAAATGTTACATGAAGAAACAATTAGAGAGCACAAACAGTTCCTACACATGTAAATCAGTACACAGGCTGGCGGAAATGGAAGGGTTTGTGCACAATAGTATGGCAATCTGCTGTGTCATAGGTGAATGACCACCAAGAGTGTCACCCTCGGGTATTAAGGTCCTGACCATAGTGCTGACATGGAGATGAGGCACATTTTGAGTCAGACACAATTCCATCACTGCCCTCTGGACTACAACCCTAGCTAATGCCACAGGTGGGCCTGTGAAGGACATCAGGGACTCACACAGCCATTTACACAAGCCATCACTGTCCTGCATTACCAACTTGCTGTGTCACTGTATGGCTGACAAGACAATTCATGTCCCTCCAATCTTGCTGTGCAGGCAGGGAAATGGGTGAAAGAGGCTACACACCCCTTTACCTTGGAGACAGCATGCTAGACAGTGCATGACACAACCCCACACTCTCAGGCACATACTGCAGCAGATCAACTTCATGTGTGCCTCCCCTGCACTCCCACTCCCACTCTGGAAGACTCACCACGACATTTGGAGCACCGTATAGCCTTGGATACTGTGTGAGCACCTCATCCACCAGGACCTCCAGCTCCTCAGTGGTGAAGGGAATGGCCCGGATCTTCTCAGTCCTCGCCATCACTGTGGCCAGGAGGCAGCAACAGCAGCAGTTGGTGTTATTGGGTGGCAGGCAGCAGTCCCTGGAGACAGCAGCAGTTGGTGTTGAGGGGTGGCAGGCAGCAGTCCCTAGAGATAGCAGCAGTAGCAGTTGGTGGTGAGGGGTGGCAGGCAGCAGTCCCTGGAAACAGCAGCAGTTGGTGTTGAGGGGTGGCAGGCAGCAGTCCCTAGAGATAGCAGCAGCAGCAGTTGATGTTGAGGGGTAGCAGGCAGTAGTCCCTGGAGACAGCAGCAGCAGTAGTTAGTGCTGAGGGGCGGTAGGCAGCAGGCTCTGTGAGCTGTGGAAATGTGAGGCTCTTCCCCACACATACATAGCCCCCTGGGGTAGTTTCGGTGGTTCTAAGCTGCTGCAATTGGTGTTCTAGGTCAGCCTTTTTCAGATGCATCCAATGACCGGCTCCGCAGTGGCAGAGCACGCCTACCACGCCTACCACGATTTTCAAAATTGCATTAGGCTACCGTGATTGTGGTTCCCATTGGCTGTAAGGGCATGGTTCATGGCGGTGACACACCACAGGGGCCTGGCGGGCGCAACCGCGGTCATGCATCTTTCGATTGCATCCAATGACTGGCTCTGTGGTGGTGAAGCATGCCTACCGAAATTTTCAAAATTGCATTAGCCTACCGTGATTGCGGTTCTCTTTGGCTGTAAGGGCATACTGCGTTTTGGATGTCATACATTGATATGAGTGACCATGATTTGGGTGGTGGAGCATGCCAACTGCCATTTGGCAATACTCATATGCCTGGCAATACCGCAAGTGTGGCTTTGGCATTGGCGGTGACACACCGCTGGGTCCAGGCGGTAGCTACCGCGATTTGTGTGCCAGTCATTGATATGAGTGACCGTGATTTGGGTGGTGGAGCATGCAAACCCCCATTTGACAATACTCATATGCCTATCACTACCACGATTGTGTGTTGGGCCTTGGCGGTGACACAGCGCTGGGTCCATATTAGCTACCGTGATTTGGGTGCCATACATTGATATGAGTGACCCTGATTTGGGTGGCGGAGCTAGCCAGCCACCATTTGGCAATACTCATATCCCTGGCAGTACCGCAAGTGTGGTTTTGGCATTGGCGATGACACACCGCTGGGTCCAGGCGGTAGCTACCGCAATTTGTGTGCTAGTCATTGATATGAGTGACCATGATTTGGGTGGCGGAGCATGCCAGCCGCCATTTGGCAATACTCATAAGCCTATCAGTACCGCGAGTGTGGCTTTGTCATTGGCGGTGACACACCGCTGGGTCCAGGCGGTCGCTACCGCGATTTGGGTGCCATATATTGATATGAGTGACCATGATTTGTGTGGCGAAGCATGCCAACCACCATTGGAGCATGTGTATATGCCTATCACCACCGCATTTGTGTGGTGGGTATTGGCGGTGACACACTGCGGGGTACAGACGATAGCTACCGCGATTTGGGGGCCATACATTGATATGAGTGACCGTGATTTGGGTGGAGGAGCATGCCAATCACCATTTGGCAATACTCAAATGTATATCACAAGCACAATTGTGTGTTGGGCATTGGCGGTGACACACTGCTGGGTCCAGGCGGTAGCTACTGCGATTTGGGTTCTATACATTGATATGAGTGACCTTGATTTGAGTGGCGGAGCATGCCAACAGCCATTGGAAATACTCATATGCATATCAGTACCACAAGTGTGGCATGGATGTATGTCGTTACAACGCATACTTTTACTCTGCGTACCATTACAACGCGGTATTTACAACGCATACCGCTACAACGCATAGCGCTTTGGGGTGCTGGATAGTGGTAAGTATAATTTACTATTCTAACTCCAGTCCCCGTGGACCCTAGGGAAGGTGTTGGATAGTAAATTAAACTTACCTCTTATCCTAGAGCGCCCCCCAGCGCAATGCGTTGTAACGGTATGCGTTGTAATGCCTGCGTTGTAAGTGTAGTGCGGAGTAAAAAATGCGTTGTAACAGGTGAATACCGTGTGGCATTGGCATTGGCAGTGACACACTGCTGGGTCCAGGTGGTAGCTACCACGACTTGGGTTCCATACATTGATATGAATGATTTGGGTGGCAGAGCATGACAACCGCCATGTGTATATGCCTATCAGTACCGCAAGTGTGGCTTTGGTATTGGCGGGGACACACCGCTGGGGCCAGGCAGTAGCTACCGCAATTTGGGTGCCATACGTTGCTTTGCATGAGCGTGATTTGGGTGGCGGAGCACTTTGACAGCACCTATGGACACATCATGCTGTGTCAATGGCCAATGGGCAGTTATCAACAGTGCACAGTGGCCACATGATTAATGGCAAAAATGGTTTTGTCACGCTTGCACTCTTAGATCCCCTTTATTTACTGCTGTTGCGTGCTCCAGGGTGTACTCTCCTTCAGAGTACAAGAACAACAAATCAAATGCGTGACCCTTAATTGAGTGACGTCACCTGGTCACAGCGTAATGCCCATGAATTGGGTTGTGGGAAAGACTGAGAGAAAGATGAAAGTAAGACTAAACGAGCATAAGTCGAACATTCAAAACAAGTACACCAAATCTACAGTTGCAACACATTTCTGTGAAGCTTCACACAACATCAGTCAGCTCAGGTTTACTGTTCTAGAAATTGTAAAAAAACGTGAAGGTATTGACAACCATAAGAACCTGCTGCAAAGAGAAAACTTTTGGATTTTCAAATTGGAAACCCTTAAACCAACTGGAATGAATGATCGGACTGAATTCAGTTGTTATCTATGAACTATATCATGATACGTTTAAATCCCAATGGACTGTGCATGGTTTCTGATAATTGCCTTTTTCAATCACAATGTTTGTGACTAATTTCGTTTAATTTTGAAACCGTTTATTTTTAGTCCATTTTACTTGATTTTCTAGTTTTTTAATTTGTTCATTTAGCCAGTGTTCACTGTCTATGAATATGATACAGTTGCATTTTTTCATTTATATATGATAATACTTACAATATTGTCATTTAGAGTGTTTGTAAACATGAGGAACACACTCTTTGCTTCTTACTTCACCTTTGTTCACACATTCTCACCCCTGTCTATCATGGCCGCTTGAACTAATTGTTCACACACTTTCGTCCGTTTTTTACTACATTGGTTGATATCATTGCATGACTAGGGACTAATGTCCGTTTTCTATATTTACTACGGACTACGGTCCGCCTTCTATACTACGTTGATCGCTTTCTCTGCTTGACTAGGGACTTAGTCCACTTTCTATATTCACTATCAGCGTGCTGATTTAACCGGTGCCTCGCACCTGTTTCGGAAATCTACTTCCGCAAATGGCGTGTAGGAGTTTTCTTTCAGTCTAACCGGTAAGCGGGTGTATACTTTACTCTTTATGGTTTAGAACTAAATTTATGCAAAGGGTTTCTCTTGTAACTACGCTCGGACCGTCTTTTTCTACTATGTGTGCATGGCTTATTCTTGCTATAATATCTGGTGGAGGTGTCTTAACACAACTTGCTTTGAGTTTTTAACTTAACCCCAATTGTATTTTTTGTATTAGTTTTCTCTTCGATCCACGGGGTGACATTTATGAGTTAAAATTATGTACCGTTTTTGAGACTTTACCAATTTAACAGTTGTGAATTTGACATTTGAGTCCCTGCTATATCCTTACATGTGATTATTTAATTTGTAGAATCCAGTCCCTGATGAAGGCTATTGCATAGCCGAAATGCATTGGACGCCCTAATAATTTTCCAGAAGGCTGGATTATTCGTTTTGAAAAAATGACTTTGGAAACAATGAAAATAAAGATGTTTGAAGAAATTTAAGCTTTTTTTGAAAACTTTTGTGGAACTTTACAACCCAATTCATGGGCATTACGCTGTGACCAGGGGACGTCACTCAATTAAGGGTCACGCATTTGATTTATTCACATGATTAATGGAACATCATTGTGCACACAATGCCAATGTAACATTTACCCCGCTGCTGACTTTTGTAGGTAAGAAGACAGGAAACAGTTGAAGTTCTGTAGTTTATTTGTAGATTGGACCCTAAGATGCCACAGGTAGAGAAGCTCAGCTGCAACTGAACTCTTACATTCCTATGTACACACCAGTGGAGTAATCAACATTCCACCAGACTTAAAGGGACAGTAGTAATATATAAACAGGAGAATGTAACACATCCTTTTTCTTAATAACAAAAAAAAACAATAAAAAAAAAACTATATACATTACAATGACATACAGGATCACCTTATATATATATATACAGTGTCACATCAAATAATCCTTAAGCTTGACAGGTTTCACAATAATTCGGCCTGACAATCTTCTGAGCCTGGGAACATCCACCTTAGGCAGATCAGATGATGTGAGTTGAACATGAGGAGTATGAATAATACTCGGAACAGAACTTGAACAAGACCTCTCTTCCAACCAAAGATTACGTTCTATGTCATTGCACTTAACCACATTACATACATTCCATTTTTGTCCATCATCCAGCAGAACACAATTACCCAAAACTTTTAACACCTCCTTTGGACGAGACCATCTGGAAGAACCATCCTTGGATAACCCAAAACGAGAAGATCTCACCAAATCACCAACTTGAAAGCTACAAGCACGTTTCAAAATTTTACTATTATGCCTGTCCACATACTTCTTTTGATAAGAAGTCATCCTACTGTTAAGATTTGCCTTATAATTGTGAGGAGCAGAAATCTTGAGCATCCACGCAGGTGTCACCTTATTGCCAGCAGAACGCCCCTTCAAAAGATGAAAAGGGGATACCATGGTAGCAGAATGTGGAGTATTCCTATAACTCCAAACCAAATTCTTGACAGCAACTTTGCAATCATTGCCACCTGACACAGCTAATTGTATACAATCCTTTAAAACACGGTTGAACCTTTCTACTATGCCGTTTTCCCTTGGACAATAAACAGCTGTAGTAATGTGTTTTATACCACATGAATGTAGGTAACTTTGGAACTCAGACGCAACGAACTGCGGACCATTATCAGTCGTGATACTCTCAGGAAAACCTTCCCTATGAAAAACCTCCTCACAAAAATTAACAATGCTAGAAGCTTTAACCTCCTTAACGAAAGCAACCTCAGGCCATTTGCTATAATAGTCCATTAACACAATGGCAAATTTACCAGTAATGGTGCCAACACTGAACGGACCACAAATGTCCATAGCAAGTTTCTGCCATGGTCCATCAGGAAATGGAACAGCAGAGATTGTGGTTTCCTTAGAAGCATGAGATTTATCACTGCACATGCAAGCAGCACAGTTCCTTACACACCTATCAACATCTTTGTCCATGCCCGGCCACCAAAAATCACACCTACATCTTCTTTTCATGCCAGACATGCCTGAGTGTCCTTCGTGCATAAGATCCAGTAACTTGTTACGTAACGAAGACGGTACGACAAGTTTGTCAGCTCTTCTAACCACACCAACCACGAGGTCATAAGAAAGTTCAGGCCAAACTGTTTTATATTCAGACAAGTCAGAATCACTCCAAGAAAAATTATTGCACGGTGACGCTAAACGTGCAATTACCTCCTTCAATACCACATCATCCTGAACAGCTTGTCTCCATACCTCTAGACTTATAGCACCACTGCAAGCTTCATCCACAGAAGCAATTGACCAGTCTTCATCTTGTTCAACCACTACATCTTCACCACTAACAGGAAGTCGAGATAAGCAATCGGCATTGACATTTTTGATTCCAGGTACGTATTCCATTGAAAAGTCATATTCCTGTAACTTATAAATCCACTTGGCAATCCTAGGCGTGGCCTTGCCTGCACCCTTAGTGGAAAAAATATCAACAAGGGGTTTATGATCTGTTCTCAACCCAAAATTAGTGCCCCCGACATAGTTCCTGAAATAATTCACACCCCAAAAACAAGCTAAAGCCTCTTTCTCGATGACAGAGTAAGAAGGTTCAGCACCTTTCAACGTACGTGAAGCAAAGGCTACCACCCATTCCAATTTGTCTTTCCCTTGCATCAAAACCGCTCCAAGCACATATGCACTCGCATCCACAACGATGATCGACTTTTTGCTGGGATCATAGGGTTTAAGTGCCACAGCATTAGTAATTTCCTTTTTAACATCATCAAACACAGCTTGACACTCTGTGGACCATAAAAACTTGGCACCTTTTTTCATCAACAATCTCAAGCAAAAGACTTTAGAAGCGAAATTTGGCACAAATTTTGAGTAGTACTCGGCAAGACCTAAAAAAGAACGAAGCTGATCTTTATCGGATGGTGCCGGTGCGTTCTTGATGGCATCTAATAGATTTTTTTTTGGTTTAACACCATCTGCAGACAAAGTGTGCCCAAGATATTCTATTTCATTTGTTGCAAATTTGCATTTTTCAGCAGCTACAGTCAACCCAGCTTTTTGAAGTTTACCCAATACATCATGTAGAATCATATCATGGTCACTTTTATCTGCACCCCATACAAGCACATCATCTTGAAACACTAACATATTAGGTGTGCCTTCAAGAACTTTGCACATGACTCTTTGGAAAACCGCCGAGGCGGAAGATAACCCAAAAGGCATTCTCAAGAACTGAAATGCACCCTCAGGAGTGATGAAAGATGTTAAATGGCGGGACTCTGGATGTAACTTTATCTGATGGTACGCATTGGATAGATCAATGGACGAGAAAAATCTTGCATTTTTAACAGAAGCAACCATTTCGTTAATTTTGGGCAAAGGGTAGCGATCTACCCAAATATTTTTGTTCAGATCTCTCAAATCCACACACATGCGCAATTTTCCGTTGGGTTTTCGTGCTAAAACCACGGGACTAAGCCAATCAGATGCTTCAATTGGTTCAATAATGTTTTGATTACAAAGGCGATCTAATTCTAATTTGAGTTGAGATCTTAACACCAATGGCACATTTCGTACTTTATGTACAATAGGAACACAATCTGGCTTAAGAACAATCTTATGTTCGAATTTTTTGAGACAACCTAATTTAGGATTAAACAAATCAGGGAACTTTTTATGCAATTCTAACACAGCATTGTCATCCTGGGTTACTAAAACTTCTCCAGAAGTTTTCTTTTGCCAATTGGGAGATAGCAAAACTTGGTCTGGATGATTTGGATCAAGGGTTAATCCTAAATTCCAAACTTCTTTCCATCCTAATAACGCTCTCCCTTTCTCCACCACATAAACAGTTCCCAGAGCACTCCTATCCCTAAAAATGATTTCAGATGTGAAACATCCAATCACAGGTAGTCTAATGCATAGATAACCTACAGGAGATCTTTGTGAATGTGATAAGACGGGTTTACCACACGCCTCCCACATGGTCTTATCAATAATGGTATACAAAGAACAAGAATCAGCCCAAAGAAATAATTTGTGGTTGTTGATAGTGGCTTCACATTTGGGAGGTTGAATCTCTTCAGAGATTTGATTGACCTCCTCATCATTCCAAATGGTCATAACTTCAATGTCGCTATCACTATTAGAGTAAACAGATTCATCAATGACATTTACAGAGCTTTTCCAAGCGTTAGGATTCCCAGACCTGCACATTTTTGAAAAATGACCAGTTTTGTTGCACTTGAAGCAAGTGACATTTGACGCAGGACACCAAGAATTTTCAGTGGTATGCTTGGCATTTCCACATCTGAAACAAAATTGCTTATTGTTAGGGACCAAGGTTCTATTAGAAGATGTTTTGTTATATGTTACAATGCTTTTGTTGACACCAGAAAAATTGCGAGCTTTAATACTACTATCCCGTTTAACATTATATCTAGTATTAAAAGTTTTTGGCTTACTGGACACAGTACATACCTCACCAGAATCTTTGTTTTCAGATAACTTGCGATCGGTGCCATGTGTGTGGTTCAACTCTTTTACATAACGTGAATTATTTTCAATCCTTCTGGCAACAGAAATAGTTTTATGAAGAGATGGATCTTTTAAGTCAAGTAATTTTTCTTGGATTTTAACATTATTAGTTCTATTGATGAACTGATCTCTTATGATTTCCTCATGTAACTCTTTAAACTTGCACGTAACCGCTAACCTTCTTAAAGCAGTAACATACTGCTCTACAGTTTCACCAACCATTTGTGCTCTTGAAAAAAATGTGTGTCTTTCCACAACAATACTGGTTTTCTTACCGAAATTTTCTTCTAATGCATTAAGAGCATCTAAATATTCATCAGATAAGGTTGATTCAAGTTTCGAACAATCAAATACAATTTCTTCCTCACTGAGATCTTCATCTCCCCCTACACATGCCTTTGAATTAACAGAAGGTACAATAGGTAATGTTTTCAAAACTTTCCTACCTTCCACACCAAGACTATGCTTGAGTAATGCTAATTTTCGTGAAGCAAGGAATACCTCTCCTCCAATTGCTTCCAAATATGTTTCAAAAGATTCACGCCAATCCTCCCAATTCATAGGAGGTACACCAGGATCTTGTAGAAATTTGGGAGGAGCTAAAATATTATTGGTTTCCATGTTAAATAATGACTAACCATAAAGTGGTATACACTATAGTATAACAGAAATAACAGTATAATTAATGTAAATATTAAGGAGAGAGAAAAAAAAAATAATAAATTAACAAATAAAAGGTAGTCACCGTTGTCTTATTCGATTCCTAGAAGAAAAACTGATTACGGTGGTTTTCGTGTGAAGATAATGCTGGTAAACAGTTTGTTGTGAGGATTAATAAAGTATGTTTTTTTTTTTTAAATTGAAATGTCCCAGAATGCATTGCCGATTCTTCAGAGTACATCGTGATGGCCGATGAAAAAGCAGGTGAGTGAGTGTGTTGTGCTGATTCTGTGAGAAATTGACAAAAAATGCTCGTTTTGAAGGAAGAAACTCGACAAATAGTTCTCTTTGGTCTTTGTTTTGAAAAAGGGTTGTTTTGTTATAACGAGCGTTGCTTTATTTAAATGAGCGTCGCTTGGTTAAAAGAAATCCGATGTAAAACACGGAGAAACGCGTTGCTATGCAACCAAAATTAAAATGGCCGCTACGCGATGTGCCTGACGGTGTCTCAAGAGTTCCGCCTGACGTGTGGCATGACGTCGAACTCTGAAGCGGAATCAGGTGGAAGAGTTCAGCGCGTGTGCACACGCTCGCGTTTTGTTGATAAACAAATGTCTTTTTTAAAAAATGCAAAAGCAACATAGTGGATTTCTCGATGATAAAACAGCTTTTGAAACGAGGAAATGTTACAGAAATGGCGTTTTCTTGCCAATTGTAAGCACATTAGGAGAAACCAAATGATAGTCTTAATAACGCTGTTTTCAGGTATTTACAAGCATCTCCAGAGAAAGTCGAGATAAGAAGGCAAAAATAATAATAAAATCGAGACAACTCACTGTAATGCTTTTTCTTTGGATAGTTTTGAAGATTTTCTGCTTTTCCTTAAAATGGTTTTGAAGAAGTCTTTGTCTGTAGAAAATTTCTTTGGTTCTTGGTTTTCTTTTCCTTGTAAATAAATTCTTAAATGAAAATGAAGACATCAAAGGGTCATCAAGTGGGTTGTTTTCTCCCTCGTCGCCACTTTTGTAGGTAAGAAGACAGGAAACAGTTGAAGTTCTGTAGTTTATTTGTAGATTGGACCCTAAGATGCCACAGGTAGAGAAGCTCAGCTGCAACTGAACTCTTACATTCCTATGTACACACCAGTGGAGTAATCAACATTCCACCAGACTTAAAGGGACAGTAGTAATATATAAACAGGAGAATGTAACACTGACTACACATGCCATATCTGTGCATGTGATTTTGAACATTGGCATGTACTCCCTCACACGTCACTTGTGATATTGATGGGCATGTACACAGAACAGTGTTGTGATGGACTCTTCAATGTGTACAAATGTCAATGTGTGAAATTGCTGAGAAAATCACAGTGATGTATGTCTTAATGAACAATATGCAGATTTGACTGTCTACTTTTCTTGGCTCATGCACACACTTGTTGCTTACGTACGGTTGTGCTCATTGTCTTGTTGCTGTGTGCCCCGTTCAACTTGCGCCTAAAGGTGTGGCCGGTACAGCAGCTAGGTATGAGACAGGAGTGTTGCACACATTTGCTGCATGAAATACTCTCAGGGCTGCTCATGCTAGATGTGGCCATATCCCTTTGTGCATTCTCATAGTAAGATATTGTTTTGGAGGTACTTGCTGTGTGAAAGGGGACAAGTATACGAGTAGTGTAGATGAAGGTGTCCCTACATGTAAGGTGGTCTGTAACTCAACTGTGATGACAGTCATTGTTGGCCTTGTGTCAGTCAAAACGTGAGATGTTGAACACATCTCATGGTGTATTGCATTGACATGTGTTCACTTTCATCTCAACTAGGAGGAGACCAAATCTGCATTGTCCCTTCACAGTGCTGACAGACATGGAGAATGAGGAGGTCATCCGGAAATTCTGTCTGGATAGAGCCATCCTACAGGACCTATGTGCTGTGTTGAAGCCCCACCTGCACCCTCGCAGAACATATCCAACTGCTTTCACCCCAACGTCTAAGATGATGGCGGCCCTGCATTTTTTTTGCCACTGGATCATTCCAGCACACGGTGTTCAGCGCAAGTGGGATGTCAAAACCTATGTTCAGCATGGTGCTACAGGATGTCCATGTCCGCTATGATGATCTACAAGGACAGATATATCCATTTCCCCAGGAGGCATGAATGGCGGGTGTTAAGGGTGACTTTTATGCTCTTGGGCACATCCCCCATGTTGTTGGTGTAAATGATTGCACACATGTTGGGCTGGTTCCACCACAGGCACTTGAGCACATCTACAGGAATAGGAAACATTTCCATTCCATCAAAGTGCAAGTGGTGTGCCAGGCGGATATCATCATCTATAATACCAAGAGTGACTGTGGGTCTACAAGTCCTGTCTGCCGTACTGTGTCTCTTGTTCCACTCTTACAAGAAGAAAAAATAATAATAAAACAAAGTACCTAAAGTACCACAGGATAATTCCACATTCGTGAAAGTACCCATCAGCCCTTTTCATCATTTGAGCCTCCTCACAGATGAAAAAATCCTGTACCTACTTTAGATCTGTAAAAGTAGATACCTCAGTGTGTATGGAGGTATGTGGCAGATACTCAAGAAACTGATGACTGAAAAAAGCAGTGCGTGCAAAACTAGAAAAAGTGATATATTAAATTGGAGAGCCAGGAGAGGAAAAGTTTTATTTTGATACCTCCTAAGTTTACAAAGTTAAAAACCAGTGCGGGAGTATAGTAGGTGATAACAAATAACTACTATGATTTTAAATGGTCGAGACGGCCCAGAGGGACGCCCAGTGTACCGACGGACAGCGCGGTGCTCCCTTCTACCTGAGCCGTGGCCAGGTGAGGCGTAGTGCTTACCCTCTATTTATAAGAGTTACAAGGAGGATAAGTACCTGCTAAAGGACTCCCTGGCCTACTATAAATACATTTAAAGTAAGGTCTTTACTCTTTGTTTATTCTCACTTCTCATTCTGAGGTCAAGCAGTAGCGCATTTGGTCCTGAGGAAAGCAGCTGGACACCATCTTGGGTCCGTAGTCTGCAGAAACATGTCGACCATTTAAAATCATAGTACCACCAGTTTTGCGACGGTACCGGCAAGCGGTTGTTTTCCGCTACCATGGCGGTCGGGGTGATTTTCCGACCGCCTTCCCAATGGGCCACTAAGTGCCCATACATGGACATGGAAAAAATAAAGTGATGTGGTGAAGCCAGTTTTGTGTGCTTACTGGTTGAGCAGAGATATATGGGAGCAAAACCATACCCCAAAATGTAGACACCTAAAAATTTACCTCATTCCGTTCTCCCACAATTTATTGGATTGTAGACCGTGTTAAGGCTCAATTTTATAAGGCAACGTGTCCCAATGTAAAGGCACCTCCAAGAACATAAACAATAAGTAAAACAGCTCATTGAGTACTAGGGTCCGCTCAATAATTGAGCACTAGATCAATGAAAATTTGAAAGGTTTTATTACAGTCAGAAAAAGCGATACAGAGTCATTGACATGAAGACTCTCAGTATATGAGCTACACCGGGTATGTAAAATGAGAAATTATTCTAAGACCAAAATGAGGAAACAAATAAGAAAGAAATTCGATAGCATCCCTAGTGCAACAGGTAAGGCTTCTGGCTCACCCCCAAAGGGGGTTCATTTTGCAATACCATAAACTCATTGTGATGTGAGCGAAAATATAATGTCTTTAGCAAATCAGAACACAAGTATAATAAAAATCATTCCCATAACACAACAGCATCGTCCCAATTCTTTGAATAATTATTCACTCCCCACCCCATGCTAATGTTATCCAGGGATGTTCAAATAAATGTGATACAATTAACAATAGGAATTTATCTGAGTGAATAGGATCAGTGAGGGAACGAAAACCATGCAATCTTACATCCGCTCCATAGATAATTCCACACAAACTAGACAACTATTACAGTGGAAATAAACTATAATCACATCAGCTTGACTGTGCTCTGCGAAGCATGTGGGGAGAAGATCTGTGTGGGGAGGGCAAAGAGGAGTGAAAGACAGCGATGGCATTCATCTTGTCAAAGATGCCGTTTTACAAAGAAACGCGGCCTAATTCAAACAGATTATTGAAATCACTTCAATACATCATAGGAAATTTGTTTCCATTGCAATTATGGTAATTCTGTATATATATGCAAAATCATGTGTAATCATGCACAAAATACAAATATGAATTAGTTTTCAACATAACTTTAACAGATAATGGCAGCAAGGAGAGGAGTCTTTGTCCCAAACGATTATTATTTAAAAAAGTATATCTTTAAACGTATTATCTATAATTGATGAAGGAATAAAAATGTCCGCAGTTATGTAGGAGAGAATTTCTCACTCACCAAAAAAAACAGGGCAATGTGCTGGCAGATGTCATAGGGGCATCATCATCAATGTTGAATTATTCATGGGGCAGCATGTTCCTCACTAACCTAGAACAGGTATTAAAATAGAGAAATATGGAAATTCAATAACCTTAATTCACTCACCATCTCATAGAGAAGTGGCTAAATTCAGCCATATACACAGTCAATCGTCAGTGTCTCAGGAGCCAAAAGTGTACCCAGAAGGCAGCGCATTATATGGAAAAGAAGCAGGGCGGGGGGGGGGCATGGGGCAGGGGGGCATAGATGACCTTACTTGCACCCCCGACTCTGAGTGAAAAGTAGACCATGAAAGAGGAAAAAGGACAATCAATGGCCTTATCTGTAATATCTATATATGACTTTCTGGTTAAATAGCGATGAATAGGTAGCCATATTTGTATGGTATATTAAGTAGACTGATTAACTCATATGGGCCACAATTTATGTGACCTCTATCATTGAATGTAGTAATGAAATATCCCAAAAGAGCTGTTCTTGTTGTATTACACTGACTTACCCAGGGTTATTTTAGGTTTTCCTGTGTAGCATTTTACTCTTGAAAGAACACTATATCACAGTACATTAAAAGTCCTCTTCTGCTCTCAGAACCCAGCTACCCCTTCAGTCACTTATTGGCTGGACCTCTTGCCTTTGACCCTGCATAACCCTCGACTAAGGTAGCACTACACATATACAAGATATATACATGCATACAAACATGCATACACAGATGTATGCCCTAAGTATAAGTGGTCTTACAGCACACAGAACAGAGATAAAAGAGGTGGGAAATCTATTTACTTTCACAAAATATTTTTTTTAATTCGGAGAAGAGGTAGCCCTAAGTCATGCTAAACTTACTGTTACAAATACTACATTAGTCATTCCCTGCTACCCCCACAAATATCTTTATCATCTAGTTTTTCAAGTGCTACATAATGGATCACCATTCTACTGTCCAGTTTATTGGTCTTGTAATGGCCTTTGTTATATAAATATCACAACTAGCTTGGATCTCATTCGTGCTTCATAAATCGTCACCTGGAGGTTTATGAGAGATAAAAGTGTAGATTTATGTATTTCAGCAATTCACAAAATGTTCCTATTGTATATCTGGAAACCAGCTCCAGTCACAGATTTGCAGCCTTAATCCTGTTTGCATTCTGTTTATTCCTTGCAAGAATATACAGGCAAATAATCTTTCAGGCGAAAAACAAGCAGGTGAAAATGTACATATCAATCAATCAATCAAGAGTATTTGTAAAGCGCGCTACTCACCCACTAGGGTCTCAAGGCGCTGAAGGGGTGGGAGGTGGGGGAGCTGCTACTGCTCGAAAAGCCAGGTCTTGAGTTGCTCCCTGAAGGAGAGATGGTCCTGGGTGAGTCGTAGGTGGGTGGGGAGGGTGTTCCAGGTCTTGGCCGCCAGGTAGGTGAAGGATCTTCCTCCGGTGGTGGTTCTGCGAATCCGTAGGACGGTGGCGAGGGCGAGGCTGGCGGAGCGGAGGTGGCGGGTTAGCGTGTAGAACGTGAGGCGGTTGTTGAGGTATTCAGGGCCCAAGTCGTGGAGAGCCTTGTGTGCGTGGGTGAGGAGTCTGAACGTGATCCTTTTGCTGACGGGGAGCCAGTGCAGGTCCCTCCGGTGGGCGGAGATGTGGCTGTGTCGAGGGATGTCCAAGACGAGTCGTGCTGAGGCGTTCTGGATGCGCTGGAGTCTTTTCTGTAGTTTGGCGGTGGTCCCAGCGTAGAGGGCGTTCCCGTAGTGCAGACGGCTGGTCACGAGGGACTGGGTGACCGTTTTCCTGGTTCCAGTGGGGATCCAGCGGAAGATCTTACGGAGCATACGGAGAGTGTTGAAGCAGGAGGAGGTAACGGCGTTAACTTGCTTGGCCATCATGAGGGAGGAGTCAAGGATGAAGCCCAGGTTGCGTGTGTGGCCCCTGGGCTTTGGTGGGGGACCAGAGCAGGGGGCCACCAGGAGTCGTCCCAGGCGGAGATGGATGGGCCGAGGATGAGGACTTCCGTCTTGTCTGAGTTCAGTTTCAGGTTCAGTTTCAGGCGGCTGATGTCTTTCATTCCGTCCTGGAAGCTGGCTCTGGCGGAGGTGGGGTCGTTGGTGAGGGAGAGGATCAGTTGGGTATCGTCGGCGTAGGAGATGATGTTGAGGTTGTGCTTGCGTGCGATGGCTACGAGGGGGCTCATGTAGACGTTGAAGAGAGTGGGGCTGAGCGAGGAGCCTTGAGGTACGCCGTAGATGATCTTGGTGGCTTCTGCGAGGAAGGGCGTGAGACGGACTCTTTGAGTTTGGTCATAGAGGAAGGAGGTGATCTATTCCAGGTCCTTTCCTTGGATCCCGGCGTGGCGGAGGCGGGTTGTCAGGGTGCGGTGGCAGACCGTGTCGAACGCAGCCGAAAGGTCGAGCAGGATGAGGGCGGCGGTTTCTCCGTTGTCCAGCAGGGTCCGGATGTCGTCGGTGGCCGTGATGAGGGCGGTCTTGGTGCTGTGGTTCGCTCGGAATCCGGACTGTGATGGATCGAGGGAGCCGTTCGTCTCCAGGAAGGCTGTCAGCTGTTTGTTGACGGTTTTCTCAATGACTTTCGCAGGGAAGGGGAGGAGAGAGATGGGGCGGAAGTGGTCTGAAGGGTCTGCGGTGGGTTTCTTCAGGAGGGCGCAGATTTCTGCGTGCTTCCAGCTCTCTGGGAAGGTTGCGGATATGAAGGAGTTGTTGATGATGTCCGGAAGTTTGGGTGCGATGATGGAGTCGGCTTTGTTGAAGATGTGGTGTGGGCAGGGATCGGCTGGGGAGCCCGAGTGGATGGTGTTCATCGTGTGTGTGGTATCTTCCGTGCTGACCTGGTGCACATGGTGGTGGTGGGGGGGTGTAGGTTCGGTGGTGGGGTACGAGTTCTGAGCGTCGAAGCTGTTGTGTATGTCGACGATCTTACGGTGAAAAAAGGTGGCCAGAGAGTTGCAGAGGTCTTGAGAAGGCGTGATGTCGTTGTTGCTGGCGTTGGGGTTGGAGAGCTCTTTCACGACGTTGAAGAGTTCCTTGCTGTTGTGGGTGTTGTTGTCCAGTCGTTCTCTGAAGGATGACCTTTTGGTGGTGCGGATCAGCTGTTTGCGAGTGGCGTTCTTGAGGGCTGTCATGTTGTCCGTTGACTGGTTGTGGTGCCATGCTTTCTCGAGGTCACAGCAGGATTTCTTGGAGTCTTTAAGATCGTTGGTGAACCCCGCGGCTTCCTTGCGGTTGAGGTTGCTGGGAGGGTTTTTCAGTGGAGCAAGGGTGTTGGCGCAGTCGGTGATCCACTGTGTGAGGTTGCGGGCTCCTTCATTGGGGTCTCTGGTGTTGGTGGGAGGGTTTAGGCACAAGGAGGTGGTGAGTTGGTCGGTGGTGATCTTGCTCCAGCATCTTCGGGGGGTTTGTTGAGGGCGGTGGTGGGTTGTTGTTTTCCTGAAGTTGAAGTGTACACAGCTGTGGTCGGTCCAGTGGAGCTCGGTGGTGTGGCTGAAGGAGATGTGGTTGCTGGAGGAGAAGACAGGGTCGAGCTTGTGGCCGGCGTAATGGGTGGGGGTGTTGACCAGTTGTTTGAATCCGAGGTTGGCGAGGTTGTCTAGTAGGGCGGTGGTGTTATTGTACTAGTTGTTCTCCAAGTGGAAATTGAGGTCTCCTAGGAGGATGTAGTCGGGGGAGGCGAGGGCGAGTGGGCTGATGAAGTCTGCGATGGCCTCGCTGAAGTGTGAGCGTGGTCCTGGGGGTCTGTAGATGAGGGTTCCTCTGAGGGGGCTCCCTCTACTCATTAGTTGAGGCCCACAGGTTTCCAAGGTCTTCGATGAGTGCTTTTGAGTTTTGGTTAGTGTGGTATTCCTGTTGGAAGACCTATATCAGACATTATATGGGTGTTCCTGTCTGCATTGTCCAGGCTTATTCTCTATCTTCACTCCAGTTGTTTGCAGTGGCATTTCATTAGTCTTAGTTCTTCCGTGTACCAACTGGCCTGGGGTCTAAATCATATTGTATTGCTGTGCTTGAGAGGGCAAGGGAGTCAGTGCAGGGGGTAATCTAATTGTTGAAATTATTAATGGCTTTGGGGAGGTTGTTGTGTTCTGGTCGGTGGATGTTGAGAGCAGTGTTCCAGTCATCGTCAGTGATGCTTTTTCACTTTTGGCCAGCTGGTCTGGCTGTGGTGCATGCGTATTGAATTGGGACAGGAATGATGAACTTGACTAGTGCATGATCTGTCCAGGAGACTGGCGTGGGCTCCTCAACTCGGATGTTATTGAAACTGGTAAAAATACGGTCCTGTAGGTATCCGCTGAAAGAGGTAAGTTCCTCTACTCGTTAGGTGAGGCCCACAGGTCTCCAAGTACTTTGATGAGTGCTTTGGAGTTGGGGTAAGCATAGTCTTCTAAGTGGAAGTTCTATATCAGACAATATATGGGTGCTATTGTCTGGGAGAGGTGTGGTGCAGCAACCAGGAAGCCTGGGTCCCGAGTGCAGAGCTCACGGTTCAATCCCCGGTGCCAGTTGCAGATTAGCTCAGCACCATGTGACTCTGGCCAGTAGCACACTTAATCTCCCCGATGGCCCCCAGCTCCGTCAGACCCTTAGGGGTGAGTAGTTTGCGCTTTACAAATGCCAGATTTAGATTTTTTAGATTTGAATTAAAGTGGAATACCGTTTTCATATAGCACAAAAAATAGTACTCCTAATTAAATTGATATTATGAATACTACTTCCATTAATGTAGAGTTATCAGGCAATTCATCAATATATGGGTTTATTTTTCCCTGTACATCTGAAAGAGCACTGGTCCTTCTCTTGAAAAAGTTTTGAGAATTGCTTTGGAAATAAAAATAACCCAAACAAAATAAAGAGTTGCATCTTAAGCGTCTTGAGACACTGTAGTAATTATGATGGAAGGACCTTTGTACAAATGCGTTTTTTAGACATTACCCAAATTGCTAGAGACAACTTAATTAAACTTTAACACAGTTGATTGCTTCTAAAACAGTGTTTCTGAGAAGTCTTGCTGTTTAAAAAAATAAACCCTATTTGAGGTTGCACTGCCCATGTAGTTTAAACTTCTCTTTTCATTTTATGCAGCCACAAAAGTACAAACAAACAAATGTACTTTGCAAGCATATCACACCATTCATTTAATCCAAGGCTTGGGAATTAATAATACCATTTATTTAAAAAATATCACATTGGGATCTACTGGTTTTGCTGGAATGTATTCCAGTGCAAAAACAACAAATGCAAAAACAACAGTTGATGGACAGAATGCAGAACAATGTCATACATTCACCCCATTACAGAGATCTGGGCCTAAATCCATCGTGTTTTTGCTCACCATGCCATTCCAGTTTGAACACAGCCATATGCAAATCAGTCTTGACCCTGTGCCCCCTGGGAACAGTCCAGCCGAACTGCCAAGCCAGGTCCTCCTTCGACTGGAAACAAGCATCCTAGGACCGGTTTCGGGTTTTCAGCCCTCATCAGCCAGGATACCTAGAGTCCAGTGTCATGGAGAGCACGTCTGAGCATACCCGTCCATCACCCCCTTTGGTATCGCTAGATTACCCAGAAACCGGTCCCAGGATGCTTGTTTCCGGTCCAGGGAAGACATGGCTTGGCAGTTCGGGCTGGACTGTTCCCCTGAGGCACAGGGTCAGACCGATTTGCATATGGCCATATCTGCACTGGGGTGGTGGAGTGAGCTAAAGAATGATGATGGATTAAACCCAGATCAGTTGACTGAGGTGAGTGTTTGATTTTATCCAACGCTCCGTCCATCATCCCCTTTGGTATCGCTTTGTTCGCCCTAAGTAGGCAGGGTATGCCCAGACGTGGGTCTCTTGCTCACTTTGCCACTGGATTCAAGCTAGCCTGGCTGATGATGGTTGATTAGCCAGAAGCCAATCCCAGGATACTTGTTTCCGGTCCAGAGAAGACATGGCTTGGCAGTTTGGGCTGAACTGTTCCCATGCGGCACAGGGTCAGACTGATTTGCATATGGCCATGTCTGAACTGGGGTGGTGGAGTGAGCTAAAGAATGATGATAGATTAAACCCAGATCAGTTGACTGGGGGTGAGTGTTTGTTTTGCTCCAACGCTCCGTCCATCATCCCCTTTGGTATTGCTTTGTCCGCCTTAAGTTGGCAGGGTATGCCCAGACGTGGGTCCCTTGCTCACTTTGCCACTGGATTCAAGCTAGCCTGGCTGATGACGGCTGATTAGCCAGAAACTGGTCCCAGGATGCTTGTTTCTGGTCCAGGGAAGACATGGCTTGGCAGTTAGGCTGGACTGTTCCCTGGGGCTTTAAACATACAATACAAGGGCAGATCACGGACAGGGTTCTTAACTTTTTCCGACTCATCTTCCGACTCAGATCAGGGCGGAGGAGCTTATTACCAACCATTCCAACCCTTCTATCGTTATCCACAGGCCCGCCACCTTTTTTAGACAGAGGGGGACGCAGGGGCAGGGGGTTCAGAAGGGGATGGAGGCAACCACAATGTCAACCATTTCAACTCTTCCAACCGTTCCAACAAACACCTCCCCCCAGGATCAGAACCTTTTTCGAACTAGACAAAGGGTTTACATGCAATAAATATGGATATAGATAATGTCAATTTGAGGATAGTCCCTCATTCCCCTTTAGCCTCTTTGAATAATGTGGAACCTATATTATTATACAATCTTTCCAAGCAATCCTTGACGGGATTAGAAATTAAAGTGCTGGTTTCTCTAGAGGTGCAGGATCCGGTAGACACTAAGACGTAGGTACTTCAGTTTCTAAGAAAAATAAGGCTAAAGACATATTTTCTAGAACAAGATGAAACACCTGAATTGAATGTAAGTGGCCTGAAGTTAAAATCCACTTACTGCCCCGACAGAGCGAGTATGCCAGATCAAATCATACTTTTTGAAAACCAAATACTAGGAGAGATAGATAAACTCAGTATGAAAAAAATCTCTTTCAAGCAAAATTTTAATAGAGATGAACAGCTTGCTCTACTCAATTTAGCTAAAAATCCCTTGACGGTAATAAAACCTGCAGACTAGGGAGGGGGAATCCTCGTGTGGGATAGTAATGACTATGACAATGAGGTTCTAAAACAACTGAGTAATCCCACACACTACCGCAAAATTCAGGACAATCCAGCTGCTCTGCTAAGAGCTAAGATCTTGCATCTGACTACCGAAGCATTATAGGGTGGGTACCTGAGCAAAAAGGAGTATCAGTTTCTAAATACCTCCATGCAAAAAATGCCCAATCTTTATGTACTTCCTATGCTGAACATCCTCCAGGGCGCCTGATGCTGAACATCCTCCAGGGCGCCTGATTATCGCAGCGTGTGGTTCGTTACTTGAGCCTTTAGCCAAGTACGTAGACACTTTTTTGAAATCTTTTGTCTGTACCACTCGTGCGTATATAAGAGATACGATGGACTTCATCCATAAGATTGAGAACTCGGTGTTCGATGGAGACCACCAGCTGCTGGTCTCCTTCGACATCGAGAGTTTATACACCAATATCCCACAAGATGAGGCTTTACTCGTGATGGAATTGGTTTTGAATCAAAGGAGTAGACCCCACCAGGTACCAACCAAGTTTATTTTGGATTTGGCAAAGATTTGCCTCAAAAATAGTTTTTTCTCATTCAAGGGTGAGCTGTTTTTACAACTGAAGGGGGTAGCAATGGGGCTTTGCCCCGGAGATAGCCAACCTTGTCATGGACCAATTTGAGGGTAGATATGTCTTCCGCAAAACAAGCCCTTTTCAACATCACCTGTTGAGGTGGGTACGTTTCATCGACGACATATTCCTAATTTGGAATGGTAATAGCGAAGAACTTGACCAATTCCAAAGGTGGCTGAATAGATGTACCCCTGACCTTAAATTTACCATCACTTTTAGCAAAGACAAAATCCATTTTTTGGACCTATGGATCTTCAGTAACAATGGCCACTTAGAGGTGAGCCTTTTTTCTAAACCTAGAGACCGAAACACGCTGTTAAAATTCACCAGTAGTCACCCTAGGAGCCTCAAAGAATACTTACCCTAAGGGCAATTTTTACAAATTTGTCGAATTGTTCCGATAAGCATGACTATTTTGAGAATGCTGAGACCCTCCTAAATAAATTGTGTACCAGAGGCTACCCCAAAAAATTGGTCAAAGCCACTTTAAAAAGGGCATGGTATACACCGCGAGAAACTCTACTCACTCCAATAGAAAAGGCTGAAAATGCCAAAATGACCTCTGCACTGACCTTCAACCCTAAGGCTAACAAAGTAAAACAGATAATCCTTAAAAATTGGAGGTTGATTGAACACCTGAACATCTCAAAACTTCTTTTCGCCTTCAAAAAAGGACAAAACCTAAAACAACATCTGGTTCGAGCAAGTAGAGAACCAGTAGTCAAAAAAGACACTAAAAGCCTTTTAGGTCTTCCAGCCCTGGTGGGACATTACGGCTATATGAATTGTGCGGCATGCCCCCACTCTAGAAACCTCAAGTCGCTTGTGTAATGTAATGTAATGTAAAATACATTTCTATAGCGCTACTACCACTCCACGGAGCATCTTGGCGCTAATACCGGCCCAGATGGAATAGGAATGTAAGAGAGAAAACCCAGGTCTTCAGGGCTTTCCTGAAAAGGGATTCTGATGAGATTTGCCGAAACTGAGGTGGCAATTTTTTCCATGCTCTGGAACCCAAGACAGCAAGAGATTTCCCACCTTTGGTGGCAAGCCTCAATTTTGGGGTTACTAATAAATTCTGGTTAGAGGACCTCAAACTCCGAATGGTTGAATAGCGTTTAAATCCTTTTGAGAGATACCTAGGCCCTTGTGAATGAAAAGCTCTAAAAGTGATGACTAGAATTTTAAATAGAATACGCATATGTATTGGGAGCCAATGAAGGGCATTAAGGGCAGCCGAGGCAGATGACTTTCTGGGCCAGCCAAGGACCAGGCGGGCGATGGCATGCTGGACCATCTGCAGCCTGTGGAGCACAGATTTATTCGCTCCTGCATACAGACTATTGCAGTAGTCCAGTCTTGATGTTATAAGCGCCACGGCTACCGTTTTCCTTGGTGACAATGGGAGAAGGTCCAAAAATGACCTGAGCATCCTGATGATATGGAAGCAAGTGCCAGCCACGTCAATTGCTTGTTGCTTGAATGACAATAAGTCATCAAACTTAACGCCCAAATTACGGGCAGAGGAGATAGTATTGGGAGGGGCTTCAGCCTCTTCAGGCCACCTCTGTTTGGGGGAGAACAGATTTTGGGGACCGAACGGCAATATTTCAGTTTTCCCCGAATTACATTTGAGATGGTTGATCTTCATCCGCTCAAATGTGGCAGTAAGGCAATTTTTTAGATTTTCTTCAGCTTCAGGCAGCTCCCTGTCCAGTACCAGGATAAGCTGCGTATCATCAGCGTAAGATATTGTGCTGATCTGGTAAGAGGAGATAAGCTCGATAAGGGGGACCATATATAGGTTGAAGAGTACAGGGCTCAAACTAGAGCCCTGAGGCACCCCTGTACTGATGGAATTTTCTTCAGAGTTAAATTCTCCCAGTACCGTGACTTGACGTCTTTGGCTGAGGAAATGTTTTAACCAAGTCAGCACTACTCCTATCCCTGAGTTGAGTAGACGGTCAATCAAGGTTGTATGTGAGACCGTGTCGAAGGCTGCCTATAGGATGATTAATGATGAGACACATACAATGCGGTCTTTTTCTAACTGCTACACCAAAAATGTGGTGTATGTGGTTTTTTGCCCTTGTGACCTCGCCTACATAGGTCAACCAACACAAGAGGTGAAAATGCGTATTGGCCAACACAAGTTCCGCATAAGATGTAGATTTCAAGGAGCACCACTAGTTCAGCATTCCATTGAAGCTGGGCATAGCGAGGAAGATTTGATTTGGTCAGTGTTAGTGGTAATCCTAGCAAACAACAGAGGTGACCTAGAGACCAAATTAAATCGAACAGAGGCCAGGTTGATCGAAAGATAACATACTGCCACCAATGGATTGAATGACCATGACGAACTGTGGACATTGATTTAGATAGGTAGACAGACATACATACACTCAGACATAGATATATGTAGATAGGTAGACAGACATATATATATTTTTTGAGGTTTAGCAGGACATTTTTTCGGAAACTGAAGTGTAAACGTTTTTTGATACAGAATGTTGCATACTGATTTTATGTATTTGTGTATCCTCTGGTTCTCCCTTTATCGACATAATCGCCTTCCCATTTAATTGTGATAATTTATTTACAAGAATGTACGTCCAAGTGTGTATATGCAGTGTTCTATAGCTCACACATTTACGGGTATATAATTACCTTTCCTTTGTTCCCCTCCCTGGTGTGTGGATCACAGTGGTTTAATTCATTTTCATGTAGTTCCTCCTCTTGTTTTGTTTGCACATTCCCCCTTGACTCTTTTCTCTTTTTTGCCCGTCAGACTTTGTTTACTCTACGGGTTGAAATATTTTCTAGGCTAGTGGATTCGCATTCGGGATTTTTCATGTGGAATGCCCTTGGTGGAATTGAGTAGTGGTTCGAACTCGCCCCACTGAGGACCCCGCCTAGCAGACCCGGCAGCAAGAAGGCCCCATGGTTCACCGACGAACTCAAGAGCTCCAAGAAGAACTGCCGAGCCCTCGAGAAAGTCTGGAGAAGGGAACCGACACCGGACAACAGGACCTCCTTCAAACTTGCCACCCGGAAACACCACCAGCTGATCCGCGCCGCCAAGAAAACAGCATTCAAGGACCGGTTGGACAACAACGCACACAACTGCAAGGAACTCTTCAACATCGTGAAAGAGCTTTCCAACCCCAGCGCAGGAAACAAAGACATCACCCCATCGCAAGACCTCTGCAACTCCCTCGCTTCATACTTCCACAACAAGATCGCGGACATACACAACAGCTTCAACAACCAACCAACGCACACCATGACCGAACAACCACCCCCCACCACCACCCTACACGCCTGGACCCCGATCAGCACCGAAGATACCATCCGCACGATGAACTCCATCCACTCCGGATCACCGACCGACCCCTGCCCTCACCACGTCTTCAACAAGGCCGACGCTGTCATCGCACCCCACCTACGAGACATCATCATAACATCCTTCGACACCACCATCTTCCCTGAGAGCTGGAAACACGCCGAACTCAGCGCTCTACTCAAGAAACCAACAGCGGACCCCACCGACCTCAAGAATTACCGCCCCATCTCGCTCCTCCCGTTTCCAGCCAAAGTCATCGAGAAGACCGTCAACAAGCAGATGGCCGCCTTCCTCGAGACGAACGGATCCCTCGACCCCTCACAGTCCGGCTTCCGAGCCAATCACAGCACCGAGACCGCCCTCATCGCCGCCACCGATGACATCCGAGCCCTGATGGACAATGGAGAAACAGCGGCCCTCATCCTCCTAGACCTCTCCGCGGCATTCGACACGGTCTGCCACCGCACCCTAGTACGGCGCCTCAGCATCATCGGAATCCAGGACAAGGCGCTGGAATGGATCATCTCCTTCCTCGACGGAAGAACACAGAGAGTCCGCCTACCACCGTACAAGTCAGAGGCCTCCGAAGTCATCTGCGGCGTCCCTCAAGGATCATCTCTGAGCCCCACCCTCTTCAACGTCTACATGAGCCCCCTCGCGGCCATCGTACGCAAACACAACCTCAGCATAATCTCCTACGCCGACGACACCCAGCTGATCCTCTCCCTGACCAACGACCCCGCCGCCGCCAGAGCCAACCTGCACGAAGGGATGAAAGAGGTAGCCGAGTGGATGACGACCAGCCGCCTGAAACTGAACTCGGACAAGACGGAGGTCCTCATCCTGGGCTCCTCACCCTCCGCCTGGGACGACTCCTGGTGGCCTCCCGCCCTGGGCACCGCACCCAAACCAACAGACCATGCACGCAACCTGGGCTTCATCCTGGACTCCTCCCTCTCCATGACCAGGCAAGTCAACAACGTCTCCTCGGCGTGCTTCAACATCCTACGCATGCTACGGAAGATCTTCTGGTGGATCCCCACCGAGACCAGGAAGACCGTCACCCAGGCCCTCGTCACCAGCCGACTGGACTACGGCAACGCCCTCTACGCCGGTACCACCGCCAAGCTCCAGAAGAGACTCCAGCGGATCCAGAACGCCTCAGCCAGACTCATCCTCGACATCCCACGAACCAGCCACATCTCCGGACATCTGAGAGACCTTCACTGGCTCCCCGTCAACAAAAGAATCACCTTCCGCCTCCTCACCCACGCACACAAAGCCCTACACGACCAAGGCCCTAGCTACCTCAACAGCCGAGTCAACTTCTACGCTCCCAAACGCCACCTCCGATCAGCCAACCACGCCCTCGCCGCCGTCCCCCGCATCCGAAGAGCGACTACAGGAGGAAGGTCCTTCTCCTACCTGGCCACCAAGACCTGGAACTCCCTCCCGACCGACCTGCGCCTGACCCAAGACCACCTCTCCTTCAGGAAGAAGCTGAAGACCTGGCTGTTCGAGCGGTAGCGGCACCCCCCCCCCCCCAGCGCCTTGAGACCCTACGGGTATGTAGCGCGCTTTACAAGTGTCAATGATTGATTGATTGATTCCCGTTTTTAGTCTTTTACATTCAGTAGTTGCAATAGTAGTTTCTCCCCTCCATGCACTGCCATAGTGTATGTTTTTGACCACGCTGAGAAAGTCTTAGGGCAGTTCACCATTTTAGTCCCTTGTTAGTGTCGCGGCTGCACCGTCGAACAGGAGTCCGTTTCCCTTTTTTTTGGACCCATTGTATGTGAGCCGGCACGCATAATGTCAACGCGCATATAGAGCGAGTAGAGAGACGGCCCCCGCTCTGTACGGTATGGTGTGAGGAGAAGACCTGAGAGAAGTTGTATTCCCCGCGTAAGGTATGTATAATGCCTGCCGCGTTTAGGGATCTAGGTGTGGAATGTCTTGTGAGGAAATTGGAGCGTGACTTTTTTCACTTTTTTTAGTAATTACCTTTTGTCTAGATGGCACTTATATGTAAGCTATGCCTGCCACGTTTAGGGATCCAGGTGTGGATTGTTTTTTTTAGGAACTTGGAGCGGGACTTTTTTAGTAATTGCCTTTTTGTAGATGGCACTTATATGTAAGCTACTGAAAAGTGCTGATCAAGATAGGTGAACTCTCTGGGTTGGACAGGTTGCCTATGGGAATGGAGGGTGGCAGGCTTAGTTCGGAGGTTGGAAACGCACTCAGTTTTTTGAGGATAGCTTTTGTTGTCACCCTTTGAATAACGAAGTGGGCGCGAAAAGATTTTTGTCCCTTTAGGTACGTGCTTTTTGATCACTTCATCAGACTTCCTTCACACTTTTTTATCTTGCTCTGTCTACCGTAGATCACCGCCATTGTTGCTTTGATACTTGTTTGCATTCCCGTAGGTACCCCTGGATTGAGTACCTAGATTGAGCCGTCCCTGCTCAATAAGGGACTGGAGAGTATTCCTGCACTATTGTTTATCGTTTTTATCCTCACTTAATTGGCTTCCTGTGTTTTCTTTCTGGAATCACTCATCATGCTTTGGCACTGGAGATTCACGCACGGGATAGTGTGCTTATGGCAGATCTAATTGTTGTGTTGTAAATATATATTATTATTATTATTATTGTTTTAGTGTACTCTTGCCCTTGTCCTGATGAAGCCCATAGAAACAAGTGGCTGAAACTGGTATCGGAATGTATTCCAGAGCTACTCAGAAACCACACACAGGGCGGGTGAAACAGAACCATACACACATTCTTCTGCACTATGTCCTTGGCCTCAGTCTATTCAACTCATTCAGTTTAAGTCTCTATTGGAACTCTAGTGCCCTCATTTTCAGAAGGGTGTTACCTCCCTTTATAAACAATTTTACTCAACACAATTTGATTTACAAGGTTGTTGTAGGGTTTAGTGCTTTTCTAGATGCACTGAGCATTTTTAAGTGAGGTATATCAGGGACTGATGTTTAATTACCCAGCTTCCTGCCTTGGTGCAATAACAGATACACAAGAACACGCTTGATTAACTTTTAGTATGTTGCAGGTAAATATTTTGGTATTATATCAACAACAAAAGACCTGTCCCTATATTATGTAGAAACAACTGTTTCCCATATATCTTAATTTACCCCTTTCATAAAGTGTCATTAAACAGTGAGTAAATATTACCCTCCTGCTTAATTATGCCATTATAGTCATGAGCTCAAATCTAAAAATTGTCTATAACTGTGTGTGGTACTGCAGACAACTAAGCACCCTCACCACCCCTTCTAAAGAAACAACTTTAAAAAAAGGGGGAGGGGGAGTTGGCAGTGCCTCACGTGAGCAACACCCATGGAGGAATAAACAGACTGGTACTCGTCTGTGTCCTCACGTTATCATCATCAGCATCTGCCAACTATAACAAAGGAAGGGATAACAAACAGTGCAGACAACATAAACCAAATATGTGCTCTGTGTAAGGGACCAATGCGGTGCGACCACTCTGATCTCAAAGTGTGACACCACCACCGTTTAAAAAGGGCAGAGCTTCACTAGCTAAATTACTTTTATTCAGTGCTGTGTGCCTGCTCTATTAAAACTAAACCAACATGTTTCATTGCTGTGATAGATTTGCCGGCAATTTCATCAGGGTTTTGGGAATCCGCGTTCTCTGCACGTCAATTCTCCATTTATTGTACCTGTAGTTGTACTTAAAACAGTACCACTCTCACTCATTGCCCACATTACACTAACCTCTTGGTTGTGGCGTCTAGAGAAACCAATATTTTCCAATTCAATAAAATGCCCTCGTTAAACCATGTTTCTATTTACCAGGTAGCAGCTGTATGCTTATGTACCAGCACCCCCGTAGAAGAATCAGCACAAACCGGTGCCTGTAGCCTTGTTGCAGGTACCGAACAACTGCCCTCGGTCAGTGCTGTAGTAAGGGAGAGAAATAATGTTCAAACCGTGTTAAGCATACAGCTCACTCACTCACTACCACATCGTATGACCAGTCCAACTTCATATTGTTAACACGCTCCTCGGTTATCCCCGGAGCCCAGTCTGCGTACTTGTACTTAACTTTGTAAACTGCCTACAGTGCTGTGCCGGGCCCGTCAGTTGCATCCTAAAGCTTTCGTTAAAAGGCCTCCTTTCACCCACATTACTCACGGATACTACATCCCACCAATAGCTCCCTCTTACCGGTATTTGTGCAGGTAACTGGCGGTCCCGGGTGGACTGGAGCTATATAGCGAACAAGTGCACCCGGGACTGGCTTATCCTGATAATTAACACAGCAAAAAGATTGAGTGAAGAACTACTCAAAGAAATACTAGATATTAAGACCAGTATAAAGAATGACACCACAATACCAGACACCAAGGAACAACTATTGAAAATACAGCAAGATCTAGGAGAATATCAAGCTTATATGGTCACCCAGAAAATTAAGGGTTTAAAACGTAATTTAGAACGATTCGGCCATGAGTGGGCTTTCCCATACACAGAAGACCAATATTACCACCAAACAGTTGACCATAAATCAGGGCCACAGTACGCAAGAGGAGGGCGACGACAGGGAAAAAGGACGCCACACAATTGGGCTTTTGAAAACACAAGCAGTGAGGATGAGGACCACAATGCTCCACAACCACCGGGCAATACACGAGTAAGATTCAACCCTCAAGAGAGCACAGATCAGGACTTGGGAGCACTTTTCAGAGCTTTTTTAGGACAACACCTCGCCAACAAAAGAGGCGCTGGAGACAGAGGCAGAGGCAGGGGACGAGCACGCCAGAATCTCAACTCAACATGGCAAATGTACTCTCCCCGAGTTACCCGAAGCCGGGGTCAAGCACCACTATAGATCCAGGTATCAATATAGTGGTGAATTTGTCTAACTACTCACTGACGGAAAATGAAAAAAGAATCCTTAACAAGGGTCTTGGTTATGTACCAACACCCAAGCATGACAGCTTTCAGTTTAGGGGAGAATTTAATGGCCTTATGAAAAGGATCAAACTTAAAAAGTTTTTTGCAGGCAAGGAGGATACCCCTACTACACCCTTTTCCTCAAATTTATGACGACCCTCTACTTTTATACCACTTAACCATCAAGCGGAGCCTGAAGTCCCTGTGTTTGAGCAAAAAGTCCTTGCGGATGTGAGAGACTTAGAACAAACAATGGATAGAGATTTTAGAGACCAGTGCACAGCTCTAGTTGAATAATTTTTGAAAACAAAGTTTATATGTTGAGGTAGGTGCTCCCAGGTGTCGTCCTCTGCCCCGTGGACGAGTAAATTCATGAAAAGTAAAGTGTTATCCAGAAACTGATAACATCCCTTAGGGCACACTATTAGGCGATTCTTGCCTTCGCTATTCAAAGAACCATGGTGAAATGTTCAAATCAGAAAAAGCTTAGAACAAAAACAGAATGTAACAACACACAGTAACAAAAGCAGACTGGATGGCTAATAAATCCTTGCAGGACAACACCTCCATCACCATCAAACCGGCTGATAAGGGCGGGCGGTGGTGGTGATGAACACCACAGATTACGAGATTGAGATCCAACGATTGCTAGGAGAAAGACAAAACTACAGACCCTTAACTAAGAACCCGACAAAAGAACTTCAAAACATCATATCTTCCATGGTCTCTGAAGCGAAAGAAAAGAAATGGTTGACAGCAAAGAAGGCTGAGTTTTTTGATAAATCCTTCCCCGAGGGTCCCGGCATTTTATATAGTGCCCAAGATCCACAAAGCCCAGCGCCCACCTCCTGAGCGCCCCATAGTATCGGGCATCCAATCTGTATTGGAACCTTTGTCACAATTCGCAGATTATTTTCTCAGAGAATGCGTTGTCACACAACCATCCTACGTCCATGACACTACAGATATTTTGAGACAGCTGGAAAATGTGATGTATGACCCAGCACAACAATTTTAGTAACTATTGGCATCAAGTCACTGTACACCAACATCCCCAAGGAGGCTACGCTGGTGGCAGAAGCGTGCTCCCTGGGGGACTGTGAGTGGTTTTACGACACTTCACAGACGTTTGTGCTGCAATGTATTGAGATCGCGCTCATGCGCAATTTCTTTGCGTACAAAGAACAGCTGTACCTGCAAACATTGGGGAAGTCGATGGGGGCTACATTTGTCCCCAGTCCGGCCTGCATATATGTGGGTCACTTTGAAGCCAATTACATACATCACCCGTCTAATCTCTTCCAGGGGAACATTGTCCTCTGGAAGATATATATTGATGATATCTTATGTATCTGGAGGGGACCAGAGGATGATTTAAACAGGTTCCTGACTTGGATAAACAATTTGGACCAATGTCTGAGATTCACGTGGAATTTGGATCGCTACAAAGCTACATATTTGGATTTGGACATAGTGGCAGAAGACAACAGACTAACCACATTGGTTCATCAAAAACCGACGGACAAAAATTCCTTACTGCACTACAGGTCTTATCACCCGAGGGCTCTCAGGGATAATCTTCCTGTTGGACAATTTTTACGTTACCGTAGAAATTGTTCGTCCACTGATGGCTACCTGGAGCAAACTGAGGATCTAGCATCAAAATTGATTACTAGAGCACATCCCCAGAAAGTCATTAAACAAGCACGCAAACGGGCCCTCAACACTCCGAGGGAAGCCTTACTGGAAAGAAACATCAAAGAAAAGGATGAATGTATTCCTGTGGTCACCACGTTTGGCCCATGTTTGACTAAAATCCGACAGATCATCAGGAAACACTGGCACTTGTTGAGCACAACATCAATGAAAATGCCACAGCCCAGATTTGCTTTCAAGCGTTCCACCAATTTGAAAGATCGGTTGGTACACACTCGACCACCCAGAGCAGTGGAGGAATCCGGTATCCCACCGGGACATCATCCCTGTGGAAGTTGCACTGTTTGTGCCTTAACCGGTAGAACTAAGACAGTTATTCTGTCCAGTGGCAAACTATGGCATCTCAATAAGTTTAGTAATTGGAACACCATTAATGTCATCTATATTATCACCTGTACATGTGAGAAACACTACATAGGACTCACTACAAGAAAGATTGAGACACGAGCAATTAAGTACCCTAAGATTAGGCAAACTCCCTACAAAATTGGTGCAACACTTCATCACTCAAAAACACCAACCGAGGGATCTACGGTGGGTGGTGCTGGAAAGAGTGGGTGGTGACGCATTCAATATTGAGAATAGATTATTCAAGAAAGAGGCACGTTGGATTTTTTAAGAAGGCACAGACCGCAATGGCCTGAATGATGTTATAGAAGGGAACAGGATTTCCTGCCCTTGAGTCACTACACTATCAAGGATATCCCGCCCAGAAGTCAGTTCACTATCTATTCAATAGATGAAAATTAATACTTCAGGCTATGACTAACAACATCCTAGAGCAAAGGGAATTAGTTTGTATATTGCTACCCAGGCAATTTTGATTGACCTATTGAAAGTTATAGGTATATTATCAACCACTAATTGTGCCAGGTTAGGCCCTGTATTCAAGAGCATGGTTACAGAGGAATCATGGCTAGTATTAAATAAGCTCATGGTGGTCCTACTGGTTAGCTAATCTGACTGATCCCTGGGGGTACACAATAAAGGAAATAGAGCTGGATGTTACTTATGTGTACTGGTGCAGAGTCTATTGGTGTGACTGCTTTCAGATGTAAATATATGTAACGCCCACCAACCGAGGGGCTCCAATTCTGGAAATAGATATACCTGTATTGGCCATATTAACATTAGGGCACTTACGAGTGTGCGCTTATAAAACTAGGAATTTGAATAAATGTTCCCCTCCCCCTTTGTTAATAAAATAAAAAACAAGGCGGATGCATAAAACGAAGCCGGGGAGGTGCGCCATATAGTGAGGCTCGAACCTATGCTTAATATTGGGAATCGAGCCCCACTGTAAGATGGCCGCGGTGTGTACCGCCGGTAAGCTCTGACCACGTGCAGGATGTTCAATCAGGAAATGGACGTGACTCAAAACGCCGAAGTAGCGAGACAAGACGGCATCCACATAAAACCGCAATGGTGGACAAAGCAGATACACAGGGGTTGAGCGGAGGCCAGTTACCTGCACAAATACCGGTAAGAGTGAGCTATTGGTGGGATGTAGTATTCGTGCGTTATGCGGGTGAAAGGAAGCCTTTTAACGAAAGCTTTAAAAATGTAACTGACGAGCCCGGCACAGCACTGTATGCAGTTTACAAAGTTAAGTACAAATATGCAGACTGGGCTCCGGGGATAACCGAGGAGCGTGTTAACAATATGAAGTTGGATTGGTCATACGACATGGTGGTGAGTGAGTGAGCTGTATGCTTAACACGGTTTGAACATTATTTCTCTCCCTTACTACAGCACTGATCGAGGGCAGTTGTTCGGTGCCTGCAACAAGGCTACAGGCACCGGTTTGTGCTGATTCTTCTACGAGGGCTGTGGTACATAAGCATACAGCGGCTACCTGCTAAATAGCTTCATGGTTTAACAAGCGTATTTTACTGAATTGGAAATATTGGTCTCTCTAGAGGCCACAACCAAGAGGTTAGTGTAATGTGGGCAAAGAGTGTGAGTGGTACTGTTTTATGTACAACTACAGGTACAATAAATGGAGAATTGACGTGCAGAGAACGCGGAGACTCAAAACCCTGATGAAATTGCCGGTAAATCTATCACGGCAATGAAACATGTTAGTTTGGTTTTAATAGAGCGGGCACACAGCACTGAATAAAAGTAATTTAGCTAGTGGAGCTCTGCCCGTTTTAAACGGTGGTGGTGTCACACTTTGAGATCAGAGTGGTCGCACATCATTGGGTCACTTACACAGAGCACATATTTGGTTTATATTGTCTGCACTGTTTGTTATCCCTTCCTTTGTTATAGTTGGCAGATGCTGATGATGATAACGTTAGGACACAGACGAGTACCAGTCTGTTTATTCCTCCGTGAGTGTTGCTCCCGTGAGGCACTGCCAACTCCCCCTTTTTTTGAAAGTTGTTTTTTTAGAAGGGGTGGTGAGGGTGCCTAGTTGCAGTACCACACACAGTCATAGACAATTTTTAGATTTGAGCTCATTACTATAATGGCATAATTAAGCAGGAGGGTAATATTTATTCACTGTTAACTGACACTTTATGAAAGGGGTCTGTTAAGATATATGGGAAACAGTTGTTTCTACATAATATAGGACAGGTCTTTTGTTGTTGATATGGTATAGAGTGGGGGCCAACCTGCACATATCCCTTTGCTCCCCCTTGGGCTTCTAATTGTTTAAAAGATTTTGGTATGTCTTACTTAGGAAAACAGTGATAATCTATGACAATAGTTTAACTTTGACTCTAGCACTAAGGTGCCCTGAGTATCCGGATTATCTATAAGCCAACATAAGACCTCGTTGTGCACGGGTGCATGCATGAGTGATCAAGTCGTAGGGCCCTGGGTAAAGGGGGTCCACCACAGACCCCCAAAGTCTGCTTCTAGCGCTTTTTCGTGTCAGAGGATCCGAGTCCATCCGGCTTCTCGATGCGCATCGTACTTTGCTGCTCGGGAATTGGACCCATTGCATGCGCGCGTCGATGAAGTCGGAGTCATCCGGATGGCATCGCTGATGGGTACGAGTAGGTCGGAGCGCGAGGCAATACTCTGATCATACTTGCTCGCTCGTAAAGCGGCAGGAGTCGTCCGGAAATCGCTTGTATGAGACAGAGTCACTACTGAAGGATGCTGTCAGGAGGCCCTCCGAGCGAGATCGGAATCAGGCCCTTAGGGGCCGATTACAATTGCGGGCGGAGGTGTGGCAGTCCTGCAAAATGAATTAGGATGCACCCGCCACACTGGCGGGCTAATCCTGTATGTTTACATTGCGGCTGGTGGCAGCACCCGCCACAATGTAAAAATACAAGTTTTGCATGTGTATGTAAAACGTGGCCGACACTGTGTAGTGCCTACCACCTTGTACATGCACATGCAGGGGGTACCATAGGTACCCCCTCGTGCAGCACCCCACACCCCCTGGGGCCCCTCAACAGGCCCCCAAAGGCATTCTTCCCCTGTTTCTGTGCGGCGGGAACTCCGCCGCAAAAGACAGCCATCATAATACCCACCGCCTCAATTACCCCATGGTACCGGGTCCCTCAAGGTGGGCGGAAAAGGACCGCCTTGCGGGGCCACGGTCTTTCCGTCCGCCGTGGTACCTTTCCCATTCCTACCGCCATCTTAATTTGACTGGGAATATTCAGGGTGATGGCGGGAAGTCCGCCACCGCCGGTCCGGCAGTCCTCACCACCGGCCCGGCGGTGGCGGACTTCCCACCATCGTAATCGACCACTTAGTTTCTTGCAGCACATATAGAAAGAGGAAAAAATGAGAAATAAAAGTATGTCTCCTCCTTGTGCCCCCTTATACCTCTCCTAGGGGGGGCATAGAATTCTGACTTTTTCCCTGGGTACGAAACATTGTAAATCTGGGAATGCGGCAGCATCTATGGGTGTTGCGGGGAAACACCCACAGCAACACTCATGAAACGCCCCTTTCCCTGCGTGAAAAGGGTCCATATTAACAAGGACACAAAAAGTCATACAGGGTGGCTTTACATGTGCCTTGGAAATATCAAGCACCACACTGCGCCACCGGTGCTTCAAAAATAGTGATGTACTGGTGGTGAAAGGGGCTTGTAAATATGCTCCTGAATTTATACTTAAGTGGGGCCTGGAGTCACTGACCCCATCGGAATTACTGGGCTGATCATAGTGAAGGTCACAGTAGGAGTTCTGGTCATCATACGCATGCTTGATTAGGGGAATGTGAGCCTACTGACAAACTGTGTGATTTTGTGTGCTTCATTCATAGACCTGCAAAAACAACAGGTGATGGACCGAATGTGGATCAATGTCACACACTCACCCCAGTCAAAGATCTGGGCCCAAATCCATCGTTTTTTTGCACTCCACACCACCCTGGGTTAGACAATGGCGATATGCAAATCAGCTCTGACCCTGTGCCCCATGGGAACAGTCCAGTCCGAACTACAAAAGCCATGTCCTTCCCAGAACGGAATCAAGCATCCGAGGACCGGACCGGTTTCGAGGTAACACCTCTCATCAGCCCGGCTAGCTTGACTCCAGTGGTGTGGAGTGCCTGGGACCCACGTCTGGGCATCCCCAGCGCACTTAGTGCGGAATATGCAAAAACAACAGGTGATGGACCGAACGTGGATCAATGTCACACACTCACCCCAGTCAAAGATCTGGGCCCAAATCCATCGTTTTTTTGCACTCCACACCACCCTGGGTTAGACAATGGCGATATGCAAATCAGCTCTGACCCTGTGCCCCATGGGAACAGTCCAGTCCGAACTACAAAAGCCATGTCCTTCCCAGAACGGAATCAAGCATCCGAGGACCCATTCATAGACCTAGCCTTGCAAATACCTCCAAGACCACATCGAAATAATAATGGTATGAAAAAGGTGTCAGAAGACTCAGTCAAAGGCTTCAAACCAGGTAGCATGAGAAGGCTTCTATGATCCTTAGATTTATATTTATTTGTGACTTTGTAGAGCAAAACTAGTTGGGAAGCAATTGAATGCTGTACATGAAGGCACAAATATATTGAGATAACCTTAAAAAAGATAGAGAGAGTGGAGGTATCAGGGAAACCTCTGCAAGGTAAGAGGCTTATACAATGTAAAGATGAACGGTGCTGAGATGAGGCCTACATCGATGGTCTGGCAGCAAAATCAGTGACCAAGCTCTGAGTAATCATAATTTTTTTTAGGACAATTAAATGGTTCAAAAGTTGGGAGTGGGAATTCTGCAGGAGTTGTCCTGCATTCGGTAACTAAACCAGAGTGAGGTTTTGCTTAAATGTGAGTGGTCCGATAGAAATCTTGATTAGAACAATAACTTAAAGAAGATGTTGTACGATTGATTAATGAGAGATGCGGGTCTGTGATTTTCTATCAATGTGTGCTCTTTCCAGATGTTAGTAGTCTTCTGTGAATGCACTAATATTTTTCTAAATTGCTGTAAAACTACTATAAGCTAAGGATCGATTTCACAGCTGAAAGGTTTGGGAAAACAGTGGAATTGCCAATGCCATAAGACTGAAGAGTCCTGTCCAATTACTCTGTGCCTAAAGTTGTAAAACAAATGGATGAAAATATGGGTAATTGTGCAATGTGTGATGTTATAGGAAAGGTAAAGAGTGCTGTTTGAAGAAACCACTCATTTAAGCTTAAACCCCAGCAGACCCATGGAGTTTGCAGACAAATTACAGCAGATGCTTAGTGAACAATTTATAGATTAAGCATTAGCGGTGCAGGGACAGAAAGATCAACATTCATGAATATCGAGGTAGGAATTTTGTTGGTGTTAAAATCGAGGGAAGTAATATCTATTGAATTTTAAAACATCAATGTAAAAAATATCGATGTGAAATATATCGATGAAAGTGATATTGATTTTATTTTTATGATTTTTTTAATGTTCAATTTTTATTTTATGTTAGTTTTTGTAAATATATAATGTTTAAATAAAAATATTGTGTTTAAATTATTCATTTTAATTGGTTTTATATTTATTTTAGGAGCAGGATGTTGGGTTTATAGGGGATAAATGTGGGTAATATTTAAAAAGTTGTTTCAAATGTAATATACTTTAATAATTTGTATATATTTTAGGAGTGGAATGTTGGGTTTATAGGGGATAAGGCTGGGTAGTAAATTTAAAATATTGTGAGTATTAATTATATTTAGTTATATTAAATAAATTTTGCTGTGGTATATAGCATTTTTATGGTATTTCATTGTTGAGTGCTTGAACAATGTTTGTGTAAAATAAAATGTAAAAATTAATTTTCAAATATTGAAATATTTAAAAATGACAATTTGAAATTACATTTTAATGTAAATTATTATTGTAATTGTAGTTAAATGAAAATTATTATTAATACTTTTAAAAACGTACCAACATTTAAAAAACATTTATAAATTTTTTTAATTGTTTAAATTATTTGATTGAATAAAATTATATTATTACTTTTTTGAAAATTGTGTTAGGGATTATTAATTATATTAAAATATTATTTTTGTTGACAGTATAAAAAATATACAATATTAGAAATGACATTTGTGGCAAGATAATTAATGTAAATTTAGAAAAAGAAAACATTTTCATAAGATTTTCATAAATGTTTTACATTATTTTACATAATCATAATTTATTTTTTATAAAATGTGTTTGAAAAATTGAATTCTATAAAAATATATTAATATTTGTGGGAAGGAATAATAATTATTATTACATTTTATTTTTCATACATTTTTTCAAATTTTATATACCTTTTGAAAGATACATTTAATTTAATTATATGTTTTTTTTTAAGTATTAGTATTTATTAATTTTAAAGATAAAAAATGGAGGTATTCTTCATTTCTTCTTAAGAGTTTCTTTTTATTTGGAGTTGGAATACTAAGGGGTCCATTAAGATGGCGGGCGGAAACAGTCCGCCCGCCACCCTAACGGAGATCGGGACTGCCCGCCTAAAGGGCGGGGGTCCTGACATTGGCATTAGGATGCGCCCGCCACTGTGGCGGGCGCATTCCTCAAAGTAACATTGTGGTGGGCGGTGCTCACTGCACCGCCCGCCACAATGTTAAAAACAAATGCACGCATTTGCATTCTCGAAGCGGCAGGCACCGCGCGGTGCCAGCCGCTGCGATTATGCAAATGCAGGGGGGTACCACAGGTACCCCCCGTGTGCCACCCCCCTTTGCCCGTCACTCTGGGGGCCCACAGGGCCCCCCAGAGTGAACACCGCATGCCTTTCCGTGGCGGCATTGCCGCCACGGAAAGGCATTGAGAAATGCCTATTCTAATATGGCTGGCGGTGTCTGATAGACACCGCCACCATGTTATCCCTTTTCCGCCCCGGCCGCTATGCGACCGGGGCGAAAAACAGGCGGGCGGTCTTTCCGACCGCTGCGGTCCCCTCCGCCATCATAATATGACGGGGGGAATGCAGGGAAGGATGGCGGGCGGATTGCCTCCGCCAGGGTGGCGGTGGCCACCGCTACCCTGGCGGAGGCAATCCGCCCGCCATCCTAATGGGCCCCTTAATATTTATGATCTAATATACAGCACTTTCCCTGCGTTTAGTTGGATTTGGAGTTAGATTAGTAAATTATTATGGTTCACTATCCAGCACATTCCTTGCGTTTAGTTGGATTTGGAGTAGAATAGTAAAATATTATGTTTTACTATCCAGCACTTTCCCTGAGGTTAGTTGGATTTGGGGTTAGAATAGTAAATTATTATGGCTTACCATCCAACACTTTCTCTGCATTTAGTTGGATTTGGAGTTAGAATAGTAAATTATTTTGTTTTACTATCCAGCACTTTCTCTGAGTTTTGGTTGGATTTGGAGTTAGAATAGTAAAATATTATGTTCTACCATCCAGTGCTTTCCCTGTGTTTAGTTGGATTTGGAGTTAGAATAGTAAAATATTATGGTTTACCATCCATCACTTTCCCTGCGTTTAGTTGGATTTGGGGTTAGAATAGTAAATTATTATGGCTTACCATCCAACACTTTCTCTGCATTTAGTTGGATTTGGAGTTAGAATAGGAAATCATTATGGTTTATTATCCAGCACTTTCTTTGAGTTTAGTTGGATTTGGAGTTAGAATAGTTAACTATTATGGTTTACTATCCAGCACTTTCTCTGAGTTTACATGATTTGGGCCTGTAGTTGTAAATTATAATTTTTTTATTCATCATTTTGTAAGTTTATTTTTAAATTGTAATAAGTGAATATATGTATGTTAATTTTATTTGTAACATTTTTTTGATGAAAATATATTTTTACTTTCATTCACAATTATATATTTATATATTTTTTGGGTTAGAAAATGTAACTATACATATTGATGTATTCACATTTTATTAAAGAGTTTAACATATTTGTAACATTTATTTATTATTCGTAAATGTCAAAAAATCATATATTTTACGTATATACTTTGGGGGTACAGTGTACAAAATAGTACATTTTTTGTATCATAGCTATATAATGGTAAAGTACACCATTTTAATTATTTTATTAATAAACACTTTCATTTGTAGGGTTCATTTTTTTTGTACAACAAGAAAAAGATGTGTATACTTTTTTTACATTTTGACAACATTTTTTATATCAATGTAATTATTTTTAAAACATATATATTTACAATTTTACAAGATTATTTTTTATTATTTAATGTATTGAATATCATTTTAAAAATTATTCAATATGTTTAATAATTTACAATATTTTTACATACATTTTTTGAGCAAAACATGTATATTTGTTATTATGTTGGTATAATATTTTTACATTAACAGTGTATGGAATAAACATATATTTTAACCGCATCACTGCTGGAGTGATTTTTGCGCTACACGGCTTTTTTCAAAAAGCCATGTTACATGACGAGCTCAGCTCGTCATCCGCACACGCCCCCCGTGGCTGATGACCAGCTGAGCTCATCATCAGCATGCATTCAACATTATTTTATAGTTCTTTTGGATAATATAATAGTTAAGGTATATTTTACATTTTTCTATCTTTATTTTAAACATTGGGAAAAACATTGTTATATATAAAGTTAAACATATATTTTTAAATGTAAAAAAACATATTTTCCATTGTTGTCTATGGGGAGTTAGTTCTATTTTCATTTGAATTATGCAGCCATTTTGTTTACTTTCTCTCAATTTTTTTATCTATCTCTTTTGTTTTTAGGTCATTTTGCAAGACGGAACCTCGCGGTTGGGAGCTGCTTTTTAACTGTCCGGGTAAGTTTAGTTTCATATACTTTTAAGTGAGTTTTCAGGTAGGCGTACATTAGTAGTAGTGTAAATATTTTTGTTTGGGAGTTATTCTATCATTTTCGGGATAGTTAGGTGTTGTTTTGGCAGTTTACTTAGGGGCCGATTCCGATGTCCGAGGGACTCAGGTCCATCTGACATCGGTCAGGAGCCATAACTCGCCAACCTGCTATCGTCGGTTACGGTCCTGCAAGTACGAGGGTTCGGTCGAATTCGTATGCTTCACAATGGAAGCATGAATTCCGAGCAGAATACATGCCTCCATTGTGTGAAGCAGGGTTGCAGTTCATCCCTACAACCTGTGGCCGGCACCCCAAGGTGCCTGCCACTGGGTGCAGGGGTCAACAGAGAGGCACCATAGGTGCCCCAGGCTGCCATTTGGCTGCCTTGCACCCATGGGGGCCCTGCTGGGGGCCCCCACAGACAGTTTCCGACTGCCTTTTTGTGCCGGAAACACCGGCACAAAAAGGCAGTGAAAAACTGCCATCGTACTCCCTTGGTCATAAAGAGGCGACCGGGGGAGTCCTGAAGGATTTCCGGATGGCAGACGGGCTCTCTGAGCTCATCGTAAGCCATCCAGAAATCTGAGTCGGATTCCATTCCGACCGAGCCCATCAGAATGGCTCGGTCTGAAAGGAATCCAGCCAGCACATACCGATGCGTCGGAAGGGCCCCGAACATGGGGCACATTAGGATAACAGGCCCCCAGGGACTCTGGGGGGGTGGGGGGTGCACATGGGGGCACCTATGGCCCCCCTGCATTTCCATGCACAACATGGCAGGCACCACGCGGTGCCTGCCATGTTGTGCATGGAAGTGCACTACATGCCTTCCTGGCATTGTGACGGGTGGTGCTGAGTGCACCGCCCGCCACAATGTTAGGATTGGCACCCATGGGACCCCCGCCCTTATGGCGGGTGGTCCATTTTTACGACAGGATGGCCATCCTAATGTGCCCCATGGTTTGGAGCCCTTCCGACCGGAATCGGAATCGGCCTCTTAAGGGCCCCATTAGGATAGCGGGCGGAAAACCTCCCCAACCGCCATGGAGGTGGAAAACAACCGCCCGCCAGGACAGCGGAAATACCGTCCACCAAATTAGGAACAACCTCCACAAAAGAACGGCCGCGGCGGCAGCGGCCACAGCAAATCCGCCCGACGATGGCGGAGCTGGCAAAACATTGTCCGCAGCGGTCGGATAAGCAGCGGAAAAGGCACATCCCACCGCATGGGAAGCGGACACACCGCACGGTAAATTACGCTATCCCCGAGGGTGTCGCGGTCGGAACCGCCGACACCGACCTGCGCGGTCCCACCCGGGAGTGAATGGGAGAAATGGCGTACAAGCAGCATCAAAGCCACCGCTGCGGACAAACATGATAAATATAGCGGTCGATGTGAAAACACCTCAGTGAAGCCTAAATCCCATGAACAAAGTTGCACTGGCCCCTAAATATACAACACACATACACATAAATAAAAATTTGTAATATGCAACACAAAACCACAGAACTACTCCCACAACACACCTGACAACCTAAAACCTATTGGACACACCAACACAGCTGAGAACAAAGCCACCCCCCTCACTGACCACAATCCTTTGCATCACTCCAGAAGAGAAGGCCATACACCACACCTGACAGGAGAGACAACAGAGCAACGCACACACACCCACCCACCACCACCATAAGCACTACCAGCACACCATCACAAACAAACTCCCATCACACAACCCAACTCACACATCCCCACCACACCCCTGCACCCACACACCCCTGCACCCACAAACACCTCAACCCCCACTCACCATGACTGCACCAAAAATGCCCAAATTCACCGAAAGTGAGTTGACAGTCATGGTCAGCGAGATTGTGAGAGTAGAGCCATAACTATTTGGTAGCCTGGTCCAACAGACACCATTAGCCACCAGGACACAAATGTGAAAAAGGATAGTCCAAAGGGTCAATGCAGTAGGGGCCACCCCAAGATCCAAGAAGGAGATCCAGAAGCGGTGGCATGACCTGAAGAGGGTTGTCAAGGAGAGGAGGAGCAAGAACTGGACGCTGGCTAACCAGACTGGCAGTGGCCCTCCCATCCCACCTAAGACCTTCACACCATGGGAGGAGAAGGTGCTTGCCATACTCCTACCTGAGAGTCTCACAGGAGTAGCCGGGGGAGCGGAGGCTGGTAAGTACAGACAAATTACAACCACCACAATGACAATTACTACCTTGCAATACACAAACACCATCACACTGCCCATCCCCACCCAACATGTCGCCAGCAATCCTGCTGAAGAGGCCTGTATGGGGGAGGGAGTTTTTCACAACAACTCACACCATAGCCCCAGTCCCACACCCCAGCAACATGGAGGCCTCCCCCACCCCAGCAGCATGGAGGCCTTCCCCACCCCGGCAGCATGGAGGCCTCTACCACCACAGCAGCATGTGTCAGCCATTGCACAGTTTGACAAACAGACTTACAGGTTGGTAGCCATCTTCACTGAGAGGGTGTGGGAGGGAGGGAGGGAGGAAGGCCTGCACTACTACTCCCACCATTCCCCCTGGCCCACTCCCCAGCAGCATGGAGGCCTCCCCCACCCAGCAGCATGTGTCAGCCATTGCACAGTTTGACAAACAGACTTACAGGTTGGTAGCCATCTTCACTGCGAGGTTGTGGGAGGGAGGGAGGCCTGCACTACTACTCCCACCATTCCCCCTGCCCCACACCCCAGCAGCATGGAGGCCTTCCCCACCCCAGCAGCATGGAGGCCTCCCCCACCCCAGCAGCATGTGTCAGCCATTGCACAGTTTGACAAACAGACTTACAGGTTGGTAGCCATCTTCACTGAGAGGGTGTGGGAGGGAGGGAGGGAGGAAGGGAGGCCTGTACTTCTACTCCCACCATTCCCCGTGGCCCACACCCCAGCAGCATGGAGGTCTTCCCCACCCCAGCAGCATGGAGGCCTACCCCACCCCAGCAGCCTGTGTCAGCCATTGCACAGTTAGACAAACAGACTTACAGGTTGGTAGCCATCTTCACTGCGAGGGTGTGGGAGGGAGGCCTGCACTACAACTCCCACCATTCCACCTGGCCCACACCCCAGCAGCATGGAGGCCTTCCCCACCCCAGCAGCATGGAGGCCTCCCCCACCCCAGCAGCATGTGTCAGCCATTTGCACAGTTTGACAAACAGACTTACAGGTTGGCAGCCATCTTCACTGAGAGGGTGTGGGAGGGAGGGAGGCCTGCACTACTACTCCCACCATTCCCCCTGGCCCACACCCCAGCAGCATGGAGGCCTTCCCCACCCCAGAAGCATGGAGGCCTCCCCCACCCCAGCAGCATGTGTCAGCCATTGCACATTTAGACAAACAGACTTACAGGTTGGTAGCCATCTTTACTGAGAGGGTGTGGGAGGGAGGGAAGGAGGCCTGCACTACTACTCCCACCATTCCCACTGGCCCACACCCCAGCAGCATGGAGGCCTCCCCCACCCCAGCAGCATGGAGGCCTCCCCCACCCAGCAGCATGTGTCAGCCATTGCACAGTTTGACAAACAGACTTATAGGTTGGTAGCCATCTTCACTGCGAGGGTGTGGGAGAGAGGGAGGGAGGCCTGCACTACTACTCCCACCATTCCCCCTGGCCCACACCCCAGCAGCATGGAGGCCTTCCCCACCCCAGCAGCATGGAGGCCTCTCCCACCCTAGCAGCATGTGTCAGCCATTGCACAGTTTGACAAACAGACTTACAGGTTGGTAGCCATCTTCACTGAGAGGGTGTGGGAGGGAGCGAGGCCTGCACTACTACTCCCACCATTCCCCCTGGCCCACACCCCAGCAGCATGGAGGCCTTCCCCACCCCAGCAGCATGGAGGCCTCCCCCACCCCAGCAGCATGTGTCAGCCATTGCACAGTTTGACAAACAGACTTACAGGTTGGTAGCCATCTTCACTGAGAGGGTGTGGGAGGGAGGCCTGCACTACTACTCACACCATCCCCCCTGGCCCACACCCCAGAAGCACGGAGGCCTCCCCCACCCAGCAGCATGGAGGCCTCCCCCACCCCAGCAGCATGGAGGCCTCCCCCACCCCAGCAGCATGTGTCAGCAATTGCACAGTTAGACAAACAGACTTACAGGTTGGTAGCCAGCTTCACTGAGAGGGTTTGGGAGGGAGGGAGGGAGGGAGGGAGGGAGGGAGGCCTGCACTACTACTCCCACCATTGCCCCTGGCCCACACCCCAGCAGCATGGAGGCCTTCCCCACCCCAGCAGCATGGAGGCCTCTCCCACCCCAGCAGCATGTGTCAGCCATTGCACAGTTTGACAAGCAGACTTACAGGTTGGTAGCCATCTTCACTGAGAGGTTGTGGGAGGGAGGGAGGGAGGGAGGGAAGGAGGGAGGGAGGGAGAGAGGCCTGCACTACTACTCTCACCATTCCCCCTTGCCCACACCCCAGCAGCATGGAGGCCTACCCCACCCAGCAGCATGTGTCAGCCATTGCCTCCTGCAGAGTCACTTAACAGGTACGTATCTACAGTAATTCCGCATGAAGTGTGTGTGTGACCTGCATCCAGTAAACCAACAACAATAGAACCCAAAGCATTGACAATCAATATGTATGACTCCATGATGTCCCCCAGCACTATGAAATGTTACACGGTGTTGCCATTATTCCTACTACTGATGACTGCACATGTAAGTAGTATACAGACAGATGATGATACGCAGATGACACAAACACTGACCACTCCTCATCTACTCCACAGGTGACGAAGAACTCACTGCTGAGGACCACACCAACGACCAGCAGAGCCAGTCTCCACCCCCGGCCCATGGACTCTCAGAAGTGGACTCCCAGGACAGTTTGGATGATGAGCTCCAGGCCGGCCCATCAGGTGTGCGACAGACCCAGAGGTCCCATTCCCCCATCCTCCCCACCTCCACCTCTGCTGCCACTACAATGCAGCAGACCCCTGCAGGCACGGCCTCTACCACCGCAACCACCACAGCCACCACCGCCACTGCCACCAATACCACCAGGACCACCAGTACCACCTGCAGCAACCTCCCTGTCCCTAGGGATGACCATCCCACACCAACAGCTGCGGAGGGCAGGGATAGAGTGTATGGTCCCCCAGTGGCGAGGGAAGAGATCCGTGGCAGCAGAACACGTGGGAGGGCCAGGGTCACCATCAGACCTTGGAGGAGTGGACACCATCCCTGGACCACTTCACCAGAGTTGTGGATGCCTACCAAGAGGTCCAGGGACAAAGTGGCCGGCCTGATGAACTAATGAGGGAGCTCATCCTGCTGATGAGGTCCATCGATAACCGTCTGGGACAGATGGTGGACCTCATGGGCCAGCAAGTGGCGTTGCAGAGGGACAGGCCTGTGTCCCAACCACCACCTCCGTCCCCTCCGGTTGTGCCACTGGATGACAGTGCACCATCCTCCCCTGCACCAACAGAGAGGGACGAGTCCCCTGACGCCGCTGGCCATTCAGCAGGGCCCCTACCACCAAAAAGAGATAGGGGGCATCCTAAGAAGAGCCTGTTAGTCTCTGGAGGCAAAGCACCTACCACACGCCAGTCACGGAGCCAGCGTGAAGACAACCCTCTTCCCAACTGCCTTCACTATTTGGACTATCCTTCCCCACATTGCCCTGGCAATGGCACCTCACTGTTGGACTGGGTCACCACATCCATGTGCTGTCTACTCTTACAACTCATTGAACTGGACTGTCAACTCACTGCTCATTCCACACCTTCATGTAAATATCACCGCACCAATCACATGTACACTCCAAAAATAAAATACCTGATGCACAAGAATTTGTGTTGTGAATTTTATAGTGCAGTATTTACATAGTTGAAGATGTCCATGATGTGTACGAATGATGTACAGTATGTAGCCCAGGAACCCTCTGTAGCACCTAGGGAGACACAACAGAACAACAGTCACTGGTGTCATTGTGGCAACACACAGATCACTGCACACAAAATATCCTAAACTTCACAGCCATATTACACAATGTCTAGCAGATGTGCACAAATACAGTCCTATAAACATCTCGGCACAGAACTTCCATTTCAAAAACTACACACATGGGTGACAGTACATGTGCCCATTGGTTACTGCCACGCATAGCCATTCATAACAAGAGCAACAACATCAGACAATGTACACGTTGTACCTCGTCAGCCACCTTCAAGTGAAGTAGCGTTCAATGAGCTGTTGGCGCAGATCAACTCCTTTCTCCTCTCCACTGTCCTCATCACTGGATTGAGGTCCCTGAGCAGGTGGTGGCCCTGGTACATCACCATCGTCCAGGAGCAGGGGGACACCCCTGTGGATGGCCAGGTTGTGCAGCATACAGCATGCCACAAAGATCTTGCACACCTTCCCAGGCGAGTATACCAGTGTGCCTCCGGTCCTGTCAAGGCACCTGAACCTTGACTTCAGCAGGCCAAAAGTCCGCTTGATCACCCGTCGTGTCCTGCCATGGGCCTCATTGTAGCGGATGTCTGCTGGAGTCTGGGTATTCCGGAGTGGGCTCAACAGCCATGGGCGACTGGGATATGCTGAGTCACCTGTGAATGACAATCACACATTGCAACGTTGTACAGCCAGAGTGCAGCAAGTGACACACAGCAATCCATAGCAGTAGTGATACTCACCCACAATCCAGGCACGTTCGGGATGCAGATTCTCCATCATCCGTGGCACCATGCTGTTCCTTATGATGTACAATTCATGTGCCGAACCTGGATACTTTGCACACACATGTGATATGGTAATGTCCGCAAGGCACACCACCTGTATATTCATGGAGTGGTAGTGTTTGTGGGTCCGATAAATGTGCTCCGTCGCCAGCGGTGGCAACAGACCCACATGGGTGCAATCGATTGCACCAACGACATGTGGGATGCGCCCTAGTGGAGAGAAGTCACCCTTCACGGCAGCCAATTCACGTCCCCTGGGGAAATGTATGTAGCGATTGCGATATAGCATCATGGCCGCAAGAACATCCCGCAGCACCATGCTGAACATCGGCTGCAACATCCCCCCAGCGTTAGCCACGGTCTCCTGGAAGGAACCAGTTGCAAAAAAGTGGAGTGCTGCCATCACCTTGTAGGTGGGTGTGAATTCCGTAGGATACTGACGGCGAGGCAGCAGGTGGGGCTCCAATAGATCACACAAGATCTTCAATGTTGGTCTGTTCAGCCTGAATTTCCTGATGATTGCCTCATTCTCCATGTCCTCCAGCAATGTCAGTTGACGTAGGAGATCCGGCCTCCTCCTAGTTGATGAATGAAATGAAAATGTCAGTGACAAGCATCATGAGATGGGCATAGCACAAAACATCAATGATGTCATGAGAAAACAGAGAGTGCCAGAGAGATGCATGGCACTTCAGGTTACATGGCTGGCCAATAGCTACACACAGACGGCACGCCTCTCCAGTGACAATACACAGGTGCCACACATACATCTGGGACTGTGAGAGCGGGTACAATGTATGAACAATGCACATGTGCAGACAAGGTGCAGCAAGACCTGCCAAGGTATTATGACTTACTGTGTATCATACACATCTGCTGTACCTGCCACACCTCAAGGCATCATGTAAACTCAGAACACATTCATCAACACTATGATCACAGTAGCAGGAACACTTCCGGTTGTGTGCATGAGCAGTTGTGATAGCAGAAGTCTGGTCCGATACAATGCGGGGACACCAGCCAGGTCAAGGTTTGCATTGACCATCAACTCATTCAACAGAATGACATCATTTACAACAGCTGAAGTCAGTCAATCCTCATCAGCCATCAAATGTGTCACTAAAATGGCTGAACCACAGGTCAATTTGACTCACACTGAGCGTGCGTCCACCTGTGGAGGAAATGGCTGTGTGGCATCGTGTGTACAATGATGTCCCCTTCTCCATGTTGCTGCAGGGTGCTGATACAGTCTCCATGATTGACATACACACCAATGGGTACAAAAATGAGAGTACCTAACGCTGTGCCCCGGCGGTGTGACCCCAGCACCACCATCTCCCCAGACAAGGTAGCCATTGGCATGAGGACATGTGTATATGGTGGTGGGTATGCTCCGCCTCATGTGTCGCGGTACCAACCGCCGGGCCCCGCCAGTGTGACCCCAGCACCACCATCTCCCCAGACAAGGTATCCATTGGCATGAGGACATGTGTATATGGTGGTGGGTATGCTCTGCCTCATGTGTCGCGGTACCAACCGCCGGGCCCCGCCGGTGCGTCACCGCCTTGGAGCATTGCATGCGCCCAATGGCAGCGATCATGGCGGTGGCATGATGCATATCCGCGGAGGTGGCCATTGGATGCTTTTGTATGATGCACCATCGCGAGAGCGCTTCCCGGGCACCCGCGGTGCGTCACCGCCTTGGAGCATTGCATGCGCCCAATGGCAGCGATCATGGCGGTGGCATGATGCATATTTGAAAATCGCGGAAGGTGTGCTCCGCTACCGCGGAGGCGGTCATTGGTTGGTTTTGAATGATGCAGACCCGGACAACCAATTGTAGCAGCTTTTGACCTTCCAAACGACCCCAGGGGGCTATAAATCTGTGGGTGTGAGCCTCACATTTCCACTGCTCAAAGAGCCTGCTGCCTGGGACCCTGTCCTGCTGCTGCCCCAAGAGCCTGCTGCCTGGGACCCTGTCCTGCTGCTGCCCCAAGAGACTGCTGCCTGGGACCCTGTCCTGCTGCTGCCCCAAGAACCTGCTGCCTGGGACTCTGTCATGCTGCTGCCCCAAGAGCCTGCTGCCTGGGACACTGTCCTGCTGCTGCCCCAAGAGCCTTCTGCCTGGGACCCTGTCCTGCTGCTGCCCCAAGAGCCTTCTGCCTGGGACCCTGTCCTGCTGCTGCCTCAAGAGCCTGCTGCCTGGGACCCCTGACAACTCACTTCTGCCACAGGTCTGCCATATCCACAGGGATGTCAAGAACAGATAAGATCCGTGCCAGTCCTTTCACTAGTGAGGAGCTTGATGTCCTTGTGGACGAGGTGCTGGCACAGTACCCACGGCTTTTCGGTGGGCCCAATGTTGTGGTAAGTCACCATGAAGGGAGCTGTAGGGCAGGGTGGTGTGAGACGTGTAGTGGTGATGCTGCATAATATGTTGTGGATGTGGGGTGATGACAGACACTGACAGACAAGCTGTCTCCACCTCGAGGGAGTGTGTGTGTTGCTATGTAACTCTTTCCTAGCCCTGTACTGGTATGTTTGAGTGGGGTGTGTCACATTGTCACACATACAGAACTAACAGTTGTTATCCTTTTAGTTGGCAGGACAGTGAATGCCTGTGAGGACATTTGTGGGTGCCCCTGTAGTCAGTGTGACACACTGAGTAGGTTCAGTGGCAGCACTGCCAAACGATGTACATCAACAGACTCACCTGCTACAGTAGCTGCACACGGAATATTAGTTATGCCCCATCAGTGCCCTCTACAATGACTGATTTGCACACTGCTGTCGATGCATTTGTGTTAAGGCATCATGCATCTGTGTGCATGCCATTGAGACTAGGAACCACAATGTCTGCATGCATCCACTGATGTTCATGTCAAGCACAGTGCCCTTGTGAGGGTACCCCCAGTTAGGGAGGGAGGGGGGTCACTGTGAGTCCTGAGTCAGTGTCTGGCTGCTGTACTGATAGATGTAGAGTTATCACTTTTCATTAATGTACTTTTGCCCTTCTTAACTCTCATACCTGCAGCTCAAGCCACATCTACGTAAGGCCGTGTGGAGGGCCATAGCAGCAAAGGTGCGAGCCCTGGGGGTATCAAACAGACGACACACACACTGTCACAAGAGGTGGGACGACATCAGCCGGCTGGCTAGGCAATTGGCAGAGATGACCTTGGGGATGCTACCACGCACAGGGCGTTTGGCCCGGCGCACCATGACTCAACAGATGGGACGCATACTGGCAGTGACCAATCCAGACCTGGCTGCACTTCTGAAGGGGCATCAGCTGCAAGACAGAGATGGTGAGTATCTGGGGAGGGATAGTGTGTCTGGGAGTGGATGCATGTGTACAGGGCCTGTGGCAGCGGTGACACATGTGATGTGCGTGTGCTGCCATGCTGTGATGTGAGTGGCGACTGTGATGTGTGCCTGTATGGGGCATTGGCCCACCATGGCCTTACTGTGCTGCTCCTGCCTGCAGTCCTCAATCCGTGACAGAATTTTTTGTGGCCACATGGTCACCCTTCATTGGGATGGTGTGGGGAGTCCATATTGTGCCGGACTGCAGTATCCACTTCATGAGTGTGACTCCATGTCTGTCTACTTTGCATGCACCATTAGGTTTGAGGGCCACATATCCAACGACAATGTGAACCCAGATTGGCACATGGTGCTTGCTGTGGCCTGGTTGGCATTGTGGCATGTGTAGTGAGTACATGTGTGTGTGGTCCCCTCTGGTTCCATGTATGGCTGTCAGTGGTGATGAGTGTTGTGGCCACATCATGTCCATGGGGCAGGTCTATGTGGGGTGGGGGCACTCCATCCACTGGCAGGGTGTTGTGCTGTGTGGCATCAACATGCCTCAGTCCAGTCAGTTTGTGAGCATGACAGGCACTGTTGTGGACTATATGGTGTGTAGCTGCATAGTGATAGCAGGGTGTGATGATTACCATGTAGCCCAAGGCCTGTACAGTGCTGCATTGATCTGTAATCGTGTGAACAGATGATGACACTTACACGACCCTGTTTATCTTACTAATGCAGAATCGCAAGACACCACGACGGAACATGATCCAGAGACAAGTGGTGGCGAGACCCGCACGACAGCGGCAGCGGAGCCTAGTGAGACTGAGCCAAGCGACAGTTAGCAAAACAGCGCATCTAAGGGTGACAGGAGTATGCAGGAGGAATCCATGGCTGAGAGACAGAGTACCACTTCATCTGATGCCAGCGGTGATGCATCGATGTTGGCAGGGCACAGGGAATGGGGAGTCTGCTGCTGCATCTGACAACCAGCGGCCAGTGCCCACTGCCCAGCCTTTCTATCCACTTTCAAGGGTACTGGCCGTATCCATGTTACTAAGAGGGGAAGAGTGACATTCACACATGGCACTGCTGCCCCTGCACCTGTCCCCCCAGCTGCCCTTAATGCAGAGTGCGTAGAAGTCCTGCGCCAAATTTGCGTGGGCCAGACCGCCCTGCTCAATGCCTTCAGTGCACACGATAACAAATTAGGCCAGGTGATTGCATTCATGGAGGGCATACACTCTGACGTGGGTGGGCTACACCGCACAGTCCAGGCATTGTCAGCCACTGTCACGTCAGCCCTCCAACAGGCACATGCTTCCATTGCAGCCCATGTGCCTGTGACGACCAGCCATTCAGTGGCCACATCAGATCACAGTCACCACTTGGCAACTACATCACCTACAAGATACAACACTAGGAGCACAAGTCAGACCCAAACAAGACTATCATGTCCACAGACTCCATCCCCAAAGAAGAGCAGGCCCCCCCCCCCAATATGCACAGACATGGAAATGTCACAGAAGAGCAATGCCAGGAGATCTTTGTGCCAGACATCAGGCTCCTTTGATGCAGAGGCATCTCCAGTAATTGACTCTCCTATGCCCACAGAGGATGTGTTGCATGTTGTGAGTACACCTGGGGGGAGCACAGGGACACAACCACCCGCCATATCAACCCCAAAACACAGTACATCGAGGAGGGTGGAGGAGAGCCCTGCTGTGACCAGCAATGTCATTGAGGCAGAGGAGAGCCCTGTTGTGACTAACCCAGTCATTGAGGCAGAGGTGAGCCCTGTTGTGACTTGCACAGTGATCAAGGGAAAGGAGGCCAGTGTTGGGTCCAGGCCAGTGAGCAAAGGAAAGGAGGCCAGTGTTGGGTCCAGGCCAGTGAGCAAAGGAAAGGAGGCCAGTGTTGGGTCTAGGCCAGGGATCAAGAGGAAGGAGTCCAGTGTTGGGTCCAGGCCAGTGAGCAAAGGAAAGGAGGCTAGTGTTGGCTCCAGGCCAGTGAGCAAAGGAAAAGACGCCAGTGTTGATTCCAGGCCAGGGATCAGGGGAAATGAGGCCAGTGTTGTGACCAGCCCTGGCAAGAAGGGACCGGAGGGCACTGTAGATACCACCCCTGGGGGTAGTGGGAAGGTGGGCACTGTAGGGGGTACACCTTCCGGAGAGGGTAAGGTGATCCGGAGGCGTAGCCAGCCAAAGTGTTCTGCAGGATCTAGCACATCACCTGAGGGAGTGCAAGTGTCTGCCCCTGATGTGGGACAGTTGTTGTATGTGCCTATTGTGCCATCACCACTTCCCATCAACCCCAAGACAGGCAAGCCATTTCATTTACCAAAAAAGTGGAAGGGCACCCCTCCAACCTCTCCCACCCACACTGTGTCAGGGGTGTGCATGACTCCACCTCCACGTGCCACTGTGCCACCTGGTCCACACAGCCCTCCACCTTGCAGGCCCTCTGTTATTACCATATCACATGGGCCTCTTTCAGCCCAGTCAAGTGGGCCTGCTGTCCATAAAACACAGCCAGGTCCCAGTCAGCATGACAGCCAGAAGTGAGTTGTGAACACACTCATGCGCCTGTGCCCCACACATGTGTGCTAGTGAAGACCATTGTTTGCGACCTGTGTGTGTCTCTGGGCCTGTTGCTCTGATCTGCTGTACTCTCCCCTGTGCAGCCTCTCGTGTACTTGCTGTCTCCCCTGCCAATAACTCTGGGCCTGTTGCTCTGATGTGCTGTACTCTCCCCTGTGCAGCCTCTCATGTACTTGCTGTCTCCCCTGCCATGGACTCTGGGCCTGTTGCTCTGATGTGCTGTACTCTCCCCTGCCAAGGACTCTGGGTCTGTTGCTCTGATGTGCTGTACTCTCCGCTGCCAAGGACTCTGGGCCTGTTGCTCTGATGTGCTATACTCTCCCCTGTGCAGCCTCTCATGTACTTGCTGTCTCCCCTGCCAAGGACTCTGGGCCTGTTGCTCTGATGTGCTGTACTCTCCCCTGCCAAGGACTCTGGGCCTGTTGCTCTGATGTGCTGTACTCTCCCCTGCCAAGGACTCTGGGCCTGTTGCTCTGATGTGCTGTACTCTCCCCTGTGCAGCCTCTCATGTACTTGCTGTCTCCCCTGCCGAGGACTCTTGCCTTCTTGTTTGTGTTTCACCTGTGCATAGTCTCTGCCATTTGTACATGATTTAGTGGCTTGGTGTTGTCTACTAATGTTGTATTGCTACATCTGTGCAATTTGTGAATAAATACAGTTACTTCTGGTGTGTGTTTTGTCAGTCTCCTTGCTGATTGGAGTCATTTTCTTGTTTGCATTAGCTTGACTGTGTACCATGCTATATTTTTCATTTATACATTGCAAAGCTCGTTTGTAGCCATCTGATTTGTAAACAGGGGTGACTGGGTCTTCAGTCCATTCTGGCACTACTGATGTTGTACTCTGTGATGGCTATTTTACTGGACTGCAGTTCTCTTGTTGGTGATTTGCTATTGTTGCATACACTGTTCACAAGTCACACTGGCAGCACAGGGTGTGCTGCGGTTCAGTGGGTTTGTTGCTGGCTGTGATGTCATGGGGTATGTGTGCGTTTTCCTTTCTGTATGCCCAGGCGTGTATGTGTATGGTCCTCTTGTGTTGGACATTAGTCCTGGTGGCATGGCTTACATGTCATGTGTGGTGTTGGGTGTGGCAGAGGTGTGCAGTGTGTAGGGTGTACGTTTGTAGTGTATGCATGTGTGCCCCTGTATGGTGTGAGACACACATGTGTCAGCAAGGAGTTGTATGCCTGTTGTTTGTTTTGTCTTGCCCTGTGTGGATGGGTGTATGCAATTGTGTGGGCTGTGGGAGTGCACTGGTGTTGTGTGTTCCTTGTCAGCCAATCCGGCAGTGCCTGTGTCCCTGGCTGGGTTTTGGGTGTTGCTGTGTGTGTGTATTGGGCTTGTTCTTACAGTGCTTGTTAGTGTGCATGGGGGTGCACCGGATGGGCACCTGGCCTGTGTGTAGCTCGGGTGGGTTGCAGTGTGGTTGTGGGTGGTCTGTCCCTGTGATGTTTGTGCCCTGTCCATGCCTTGGTGTGGCCCTGCCTTCTGCATGGTGCGCATGTGTTGGCCGCGGCGGAGTCGTGACCGTGACTGTGACGTTGCTGCTGGTTGGCGGACGTTGTGTGTTCCGGATGCTGTGGGGTGCCTTGTTGTGAGGTGGGTGATGTGTGGGTGCCCCTGCGGATGTGTTGTGCCCCCCAGCAGGTTGCCTGATGTGGTGCTTGGGCCCTGTGTCGGCATGTTTGTTGTGTGGTGCATATGTGTAGTGGCGTACCTGCGGCGGCGTCCGCGGCGGGCCATCTGGCGATAGTGTTGTAGCAGGTACATTACCGGATGCATGTGGAGGGCTGGGTTGATGCGGTTCATGTCGGGTCTCGGCATTCATGTTCCGCTGTCGAGTTTCCGTCTGCTTCAGCTGTGCGGTGTGTCCGCTGCGTTGCGTCTGCTAGTTTGCGCCATCCTGATTTGTCGGGCGGGACGGACGTCATCGGTCACGGCGGAGGGTCTCGATTGTCTCCCTCCGCCGCTGTGGCGGGCGCACTTTGATGGCGGGGCGCGGCGCTCCGCGGCGGGCAGGAAATGACCTGTGTTTACCTATCGTAATGTTGTGGACGTGGGTTCCGCAGCTCGCGGGCGGTAAATGCTGTTTTTCCACCCCGCCACCACCGCGGTGGTGCCACCGCCCGTCATCCTAATGGAGCCCCTAGTGTCAGATATAATTAGAATGTTTTATGTGTTCATTACATGTGTTTTTGTGTATTTTTTTGTTGATATTTGTTCTTGTGGGTTTGTATTTTTGTTGTGGGTGGGTTTTGTTTGTTTTTTATTTATAGGTACTGGCTTTGGTGGATGGATGGAGTTGTTCACGCGTTTAAAAAAAAAAAATAAAGGACAATGTGGTTTCTTGTTTGAAAACAAGTTACTATAAATTTCCTTTTTTTCACAGGTTGTTGGAGCATGTTTTTTATAAACTATTTTTGGGTTTTTGAGGGTTTTGTTATTCAGACGATTGTGGCGTTGTATTTGCCTTTTTTACAGTTGTATTTTTACATTTTATTGGGTGTTTCCTTATTTAATGGATTCATTTTTGCTTTGGTTGGTGTGGATTTTATCGTTTTCGAGAATATTCTACAGCTACATAACTGTGTGTAATTTTTCTTTATTGTTATGGGCGGAAAAATTTTCTTTTTTCATTCTCTTTTTTAATAATAATATCATGTCATATAATTTTGTGTTATATTTAAAATGTTATGACATAATTATATTTATTAATTGAAAAAAAGAAATACTTTGGGGCCCATTATGATCAAAGGTGGATCGCCACCCCCGGCATGGGGGTGGCGATCCACCCGCCAAACATCGCTGTGATACCCCCTGCCATATTAGTATGGTGAGGGGCACCGTGGCGGATGGAAATACAGTCCGCCATTTTTCCACCAGTCGGATTGCCATCCGGGCGGAAAATGCAGATAATATGGTGGTGGTGCCTTGCAGGCACCGCCTTCCATATTATAATGCTTGCGGAAAAAATCCTTTCTATGGCGGCGATGCTGCCCTGGAAAGACATGCGGTCTTTGATATTTGGGGCCCGTTGCGGGCCCTCAGGGTGTTTGGGAGGTGGCGGTGCACTTGGGGGGTACCTTACATTGGCATACACAGGTGGCAGGCACTGCACGGTGCCTGTCACGTTGTGCATGCCAATGCACAACCTGCATATTTGTCATTGCGGCGGGTGCTGCTTACAGCACCGCCCGCCGCAATGTGGAATATGCGGATTGCAACCACCAGGGTGGGGGTTGCATCATAATGGGCCTGGCGGGACCACCGCACCTCTGCCAGACGGTTCCTGGTACCGTTACGGTGCCGGGCGGACAATGTCCGCCCACCATCGTAATGGGCCCCTTTGTTTTTATGTTTTCTATGTTTAAAAGGTTTGATATTTAGTTTAATTTAAAGAATTGATTTTGCAATTATGTCTGGATATTCTTGACCTTGGGTATTTGAATACCTCCTACTTTTAGGTTGGAGGTCTTCATACATAGGGGTCTATTAGGATAACGGTTAGAAAATCAACCCAACCGCCATGGTAGCGGGAATCAACTGCCCGCCGGTCCCGCAGCAAAACCGGCGGTCCAATTAGGACCAACCGCCCAAAAAATCAGACTGCGGTGGAACGAGGCCACCAAAGACCGCCCATAGTGGGCGGAGCTGGTGGAAATTCATCCGCAGCGGTCGGTTACGCAGCGGAAACACACCAAACCGCGGCAAGGCCAGTGGATAGACCGCATGGAAAATTGGCATTTCCCTGCTGTGATAGCGTGACGTTCCGCTGTTTCCGACCACCAGGGCGCAAACAGTGATGAATGGGAGAGCCGGCAGAAAGGCTGTGAGCTAGACTACTCTCATCAACGCCTTCGTAGACCACAACAAAAAGTTGCACAGGTTATTGCTTTCATGAAGAGCATTCATTCAGACATGGGTGGGCTACACTGGACTGTCCAGTCTTTGTTCTCCGCAGTGACGGCAGCCATTCAACTAACACAATCCCAGAGTCCAGCTCCAGTACCTTTGGCTACTCCCCTGCCAGTGGCTACATCTGATGATATGACTGCACACGACAGACCTCAGGCTCAAGATACAGCACACATGCGGTCAAGAGCGCAGACACCATTCCCCTCAATAAACCACTGCCACACCAGAGTGCAAAGGCAAAAGCCCTTCAGGTGACACTCAGGGGCATAAAGCCAAGAAGCAGGCCTCAGGCTCACAGGCATACCCGGCCAAGGACTCTCCTGTCCCAAAAGCATCTTGCAAAGACAGAAAGACAGTTGCTTTGCCCACTGAGAAGCTGGTGCCTTCTACAAGTCCATATAAAAAGTGTTCCAAGGCAGATTTACCCACAACCTCAACTCCCATCCACACCCCTGTGAAGCAAGGAAAGGAGGGCATTGTAGGTGGTACACCTGGTAATTAGGGGATGGAGGGACAAAGGCAAGGCCAAGCCAAGCGTTCTGCTGGATCTAGCATGTCCCTAGAGGGAGGGCCACCGGCTGCACCTGATGCAGCTTTGGTGGAGAGTGTGCCTGTTGTGTCCACACCACCTCCCACTCCTCCTAAGACAGGAAAGACATTTCGACTCCCCAAGAAGTGGAAAGGTACCCCTCCACATTCTCCCAACCGCACTGTGTCTCACGTCAGCATGACTCCACCTCCATGTGCCACCACACCACCCGGTCCAAGCAGCCCTCCAGCTTCTAAAGCCACTGATATCTCTACCTCAGCTGGGCATTTCTCTCCTTGGTCTGGTCCTCCATCTGGCCCGACACTCAGCCACCTCCCAGTCCGACTGACAGCCAAGTCTGAGTCAAAGTTGCACTCACACACCTGTCTCTCCCACAGCGGTGCCTGGACTGCCCATTGTCGTCCCTCTAACTGTGTTGCTGACCATGGCAGGCTACAATCTCACACATTCCCTATGCAGGATCTCATGTACCTACTCTGCACCTTGGACTGGCCACTGGCCTTGATGTTCACTGCTGTTTGCCCATTCACTGTGCAGGATCTCATGTACCAGCAACTGCTCCCACCCCCCAGTCTGAGCACACAAGAATGAATAAATACACAAGACAACTTACCTACTCTGCACCTTGGACTGCCCACTGGCCTTGCTGTTCACTGCTGTTTACCCCTTCCCTGTGCAGGATCTCATGTACCTACTCTGCACTTTGTACTGGCCACTGGCCTACATGTTTTCCCTTTGCCTGTGCAGCTTCTCATGTACTTACTCTGCACCTTGGACTGGCCCCTGGCCTTGATGTTCACTGCTGTTTGCCCATTCCCTGTGTAGGATCTCAAGTACCTACTCTGTACCTTGGACTGGCCACTGGCCTTGATGTTCACTGCTGTTAGCCCATTTCCTGTACAACTTCTCATGTACTTACTCTCCACCTTGGATTGGCCCCTGGCCTTCATGTTCACTGCTGTTTGCCCCTTCCCTGTGCAGGATCTCATGTACCTACTCTGCACTTTGTACTAGCCACTGGCCTTGATGTTCACTGCTGTGTGTCCCTTCCCTGTGCAGGATCTCATGTACCTACTCTATACTTTGTACTGGCCACTGATCTAGATGTTTGCCCATTGCCTGTGTAGCTTCTCATGTACTTACTCTGCACCTTGGACTGGCCCCTTGCCTTGATGTTCACTGCTGTTTGCCCATTCCCTGTGCAGCTTCTCATGTACTTACTCTGAACCTTGGACTGGCCACTGGCCTTGATGTTCACTGATGTTTGTCCCTTCCCTGTGCATGATCTCATGTACCTACTTTGCACTTTGTACTGGCCACTGGCCTTGCTCTTGTCTACTTTTGGTGTCTATCTGTGTAATATGTGAATAAAGACAGTTACTCCTGTTGTCTGCTTTGTTAGTGTCCTTGCTAAATAAAGGGGTTTCAATGTGAGCATGGTTTAATATGACACATGCAGTTTATGCCACTTCAACATTGCCAATGGCTTGTTCCACTTCTTCAGGGTTTTGCAGAGGTGACAGGCACTATAGTTCTTCTTGACTCTGAGGCTTGGGGGTGCAAAGATGGTGGTTTGTGATGAACTACTGTTGTCATAATCATTCTTTGGTCAGGTTATCTGAATTGCACACATGTCATGTTTGGATGCTCTGCCATCACAAAGTGGGATTCTATCCACAGGATTGCAGGCAGGCTGGCCAGGGCCATCATGTCTGTGTGATCTATCTGGATGTGTGAACAGCAATGTTGGTGTATGGTCATCTTGTGATGGTAATTCATTCTAGTCACATGGGTAACTTTTAATGTGTGCACTTCGGTGGTAAAGAAGTGTGCAGTGTGAAGGGGGTGACTTTGTCAGTGTTTTTTGATGTGTGTGTGCCCCTGCAATGACAACTGCACACGTGTCACCCAGGAGTTGAGTGCCTGTTAGTTTGATTAGTCAACCCTGTGCTTGCGATTGTGTGCACATGTGGGAGTAGTAGGTTGTACACTGTGCAGTGTGGTGGTGTGTCCTTGCACTTCTGTGGGACACCTACTTGTTGTTGGTGGCACTTGCGAGTATACAGAGTGTGTGACTGGCAAGTCAGTGTTGTGTTTTGTTGATCATCCATGTGTCTTGATACTGTTTGTGCTCACTGTGCAGAACTGCTCAGCCACACTGACATTGTGGGTGTGTTTTCTCACGCATTACTCTCCCTTGAGGCTTTTTTGGCTCCAGTATGGCATGTGGGTTGTGGAGTAATAACATCCCCTATCTGTGATTCTGATGCCTACTCATTGTGAGCGTGCACTCCATCTATTTGTGTATGGAGCACTCCAGACATGTCCACTACTGACGTACATACCACTTCACTCTCATATCAGCTGTCCCCTTGGTTTGCCAGTGTGTGTACCTCCCCACCACATTATTTCTTACATTTGCTTTGTGGTGCTGATCTGTGCACAGGGCCAATATGCCACTCAGGAGAGTTTTCCAATTGGGTATCTGTGATTTTCTTGTACTGTTTTGCAGTCATGGCTGGTCATATGCAGTTCAACTGTTTGTGCTGCACAGTCCTCTGGTCATGTTGTTTTTACCTGAGTCTCCCAGACTTGTGCAGCTGTGAGTGATGGGTGAGCTGTATGTGTGTTGGGTGAGCTGTATGTGTGTTTGCTGAGCTAATACTTCCGTTCCTGAGTGTGATGTTGTGTACGCCTGTTCTGTCTGGGCTCACATTGCCTTTCCCCAGTGTTACTGCACAGGTCTGTGCTTGTAGTACGTCTGTGGATGTAGTTAGTGAGTTTTGTGTTTCACTGTTGTTTTTGTGCCAGTATTGGTTCAGGCATCCCTGTGTGTGTGTGATGTTTGAGGATGCACCTCAGGCAGTGTGATTGTTAGTCAGTGTATTGACTGGGCATTATTGGCACCATTCTGTTTGTTTGACACTGGTGTTGAGTGCTGCAGATGTGAGGTGAGGGGTATGTGTGAAGGATCAAACTTGTGTTTGACAGTCATGGAGTTTGACAATGGGATCTGTGTGTTGTGCTGCTGACATATACCTGTCCAATAGTTGCATACAGATGTTTGCCTGAACACTGCTTGACTTCAGAGACTTCCTTTCATCTCTGTGCCTATGCATGGGTTGTCTTGCTGTATCCCTGAATTGTTGCACAGAGGTGACTGTGGTTTCATTTCACTCACTGTAACAGCCATGTGTGATTTGCTGGGCTAAGGGTGTTGTTATATGTTCCTTCTCTTGCATGTAATGTGAACATGTTTAGTGGCTAACTCCTTGGCCTTCCATTTGTGTCCAACTCACTTTAGTTTTCCCATTTCTTGTCCTCAATTGCTGCTGACATCTGGTCTGTGTATATGGCAGTGTGTCAGTGTGGGGTGTGTCTAGTTGAGTGATTGTTCCTATTCAATGTTAGTGTTAATTTTGTGATTGTATTCAGTTTGCTTGACATGATTGTGGTGTGGGTGTGGTATGAGGGTTGCCCTGGACCTGAGCTTATGTGCAGTGTGTTCCTGAGCAGCACCAGCTGCTGTGACTGTCTCCCCGGTTGTTTGGTGTGTGGGGCAGGGTGTGGGTTCACCTGGCTGGTTATTGTGCATGGGGTGCACAGAAGGGGCACATAGCAGGTCCCATAAGGGGGGAGGGGTGCCTGGTGTGTGGAGTGTGGAGGGGTGTCCCTATGATCTTTGTGGACTGCCCATGCCCGGCGCTGGCCCTGCCTTCTACATTGTGTGCATGTTTTCCCTTGTCTTCACCGCTGCGGTGACGTGACCGGGACATTGCATTGATATCGCGGTTGATGGGGTACCTGGATACGGAGGGGTGATTTAGTGACAGGTAGGTCATGTGTCGGTACACTTGTGGATGTGTTCCTGTCCCCACCAGGGTGTATGGTGTGGACAGGAACCGTATATCAGCCCTGGAGTTGTGTGTTGTGGTTGTGTGTGTGGTTGTGTAATTGCGTACCTGCGTCATTGTCCACGATGGTGCATGACATGCTGGTAGTGGATCAGGTACAGCACCGGGAAGACGTGTAGAGTTGGATCCATTGCGGTCCAGACCGGGTGGAATAGACCAGAAGTCTGGTTTGGCGCTCCTCAGTCGTGCTTCCACCGTCTCTGGTTGGGTGGTTTCTCCACTGCGGTATGACTGGATGTTTGGGGCATCCTGATTCGTACAGCAGTCGAGACATCATTCCACACAGCGGTGGGTCTCCATTGGCTCCCACCGCCTCAGTGGTGGCCGCATTTTGATGGCGGTTCGCGCCGCACCGCGGCGGACGGGAACTTGGCTATGTTTATCCATTGTAATATGGCAGGCGTGAGGACTGCTGCTTGCGTGCGGAAAATGGCATTTTCCACCAACACCAGCACTGCGTTGGTGCCTCCACCCACCATGTTAATGGGCCCCATAGTGTTCATTTGTTTGCTAACTTTAAGTCCTATTTTGCTTAGAGATTGCTCTAGTTTGAGCTTTTGGTAGCTTTTATCTTTTTTAATAGCTTCAATAAGTTTGTAATGTTGGTTGTCCTCTTCTATTGTGGCTTGGAAAGCATATTGGCATCCGTCAACTGTGTTGTTTGTTTTGGCTTTTTGAGTCACAGTACTAGCATACACATCCACCAGGGGTTTTGAAATGTAGGTTGTCTATGATGTCCTGACCTATGTAACCTTCCCACCCAGGTGTCTTCGAAGTAGTCAAGTAGGGGACTTAATTTTGTTTCTTTGGCTTGATTGAAAGGACTTTGTATTAGTAAGTTGTAGGGATTGGCTACTTCAGTAGTTGGTACGTGTTAGACCTGGCACCTTGGCGTGGGTCTCCCTTCCATTTGTTGCTGTTGCTGCATGTTTTTTTGCTGGTGTTAGATGCTTTGGGCACTGTGCCACTGCTGTCCAGTGCAACAGTGCAAGTGCTCCCTATTGTAAATTAATGTATGAATTAGTGATTCTGTGATTGGCTGATTTTTTTTACTGGCCGGACCCTAGTACAGTGCACTGAGTGTGCCCAGGGCTTGTAAACCAAATACTGCTACTGGGCTTGCAGCACTGGTTGTGCCACCCACAGACACAGCCTGTAAAAGTGTGTCTAGGTTCTGCCGTTGCAGAGCCTGTGTGCAGTCTGGTACTATCACAACAAACAGAGAAAGGAGGGTCATAGGGAAACAGAGTTTAAAGACCTGCTACTGGTTCACTTCCCCAGCTACACAATATGAACAACGCAAATAACCCAGGAGGTCTATAAGCCAATTACTCTGGCCTAACTGACATTGATTGCACTATGTCAGTGGGTGATGCAATCACTGTTCAGCAAATTCCAAGGAGCAAGAAAAAAGAGAAACACATGTGCAATAGACTCAGAACACCGAATAAGGAACTAATTCAAAAACTGGTCGACAAGACCCAGATCATCTCATGGTGGATAACCTTCAAACAGACCAGGTGATCAGTCATATCATTTGGTCGTCCAACTTGTGAACTGGCAGGTCCCTTGATCATCAAGACCCCATGCCACAAAGTAAATTATTGATACTGGATCAGGGCCACAGTTAACTATGAACCACCAACTGATAGCCAATTTTTGATGGTAGAGAAAAATCATGAAAACACAGTGCAACTAACCAGAAGTAGTGAATTTAAAATAGGGTGATATGTCTCAAACAAACTATTTCAATAAAAAACAAGGGACATCCCCTAATTAAAAAACAGGAACAGCGCAAACGACAGTATGAACCAAATATCCGTCGCAGTATGGCCAACATATTTCTGCCTACCGGGCAAAGCGTCCCTTGGCTTTCATCAGGGCCACTGCTCTTAACTTGTTGCTACTTTTGAGAAATGTGTAAACTAAATAATGCACCAAACAAATTAGTGAAAACAATATATATAATAATATCTGAGGTTGAAAATGATACAACCTGTACCAACAGTTCTGTTCTAATCCTCCATGTCAATGGATACCAAAAGTAATCCAGAATGACAGGGGACTGGACCTCACCTGGACCGTGCTCAGGTATACGAGGCCGGCTCTCTCCGTCGGTGCCACCAAACAATCCTGAGGCTTGGGGGAGGCCATGCTGACTGAGCACGTGCACCCACTTTCCAGTCCCTAAACCTTCCCTTTTCTTCATATCAGACACCCCTAGAGTAGGCCCAAGGGCGGGGGGCATTGTAAGTATAAGGTAGGACATGCCCTGGTGTGTGTGACATGTACTAATAGTGAATTACAGCAATTTTCGTTTTTCACTATTGCAAGTCTATCTGTTTTCCATAGGCCAGAATGGGCAGTTAGAATATTACATTTTATAATCCTAACTGACTCAGGGAACATGGTGGAAATTTGAGTTTAGTATGCCTGAACTCAGAATGATAAGGCAATGGATTTAGGCCCAGATCTCTGTACTGGGGTGAATGTATGACATTGTTCTGCATTCTGTCCGTCACCTGTTGTTTTTGCATTTGTCACCCCGAGTGGGACGGGGATGCTCAGACGTGAGTCCCGTGCTCTCCACACCACTGGATTCAAGTTATCCTGGCTGATGACAACTGATAGCCAGAAACCGATCCTAGGATGCTTGATTCCGGTCCAGGGAAGACATGGCTTGGCAGTTCGGGCTGGACTGTTCCCAGGAGGCACAGGGTCAAGGCTGATTTGCATATGGCCATGTCTGAACTGGGGTGGTGTGGAGTGCAAACAAACGATGGATATAGGCCCAGATCTCTGTACTGGGGTGAATGTATGACATTGTTCTGCATTCTGTACATCACCTGTTGTTTTTGCATCAATCATTAGTACTCTCCAGACTGGACTATGGAAACGCCATTCTTGCCGGAACTCCGAAAGTCCATCTAGCCCCAATCAAGTCAGTCCTTAATCTCGTGGCTAGGCTTATCTCTGATTGTAAGAGGTTTGATCACATCTCTCCTGTCCTCAAAGATCTCAAATAGCTCCCAATTGAGAGCAGATCCCTTTACAAGAATGCATGCATTACACACAAAGCCTTGCATCTTCAAACCCCACTGTATCCATCACAAAAACTCCACAAGGCAGGCTGTGCCAGAGATTTGAGAAGCACTAAGTCTCTCATGCTGGTACCTCCCTTGGTTAAAAAGAAGTCTACCCAATCTCGCGCTTTCTCCGGAATCTCGCCTACTATCCAGAACACTCTCCCCAAAGATCTTCGTTGCAACCCCTCCTACTTCAGCTTCAAAAAAGGCCTCAAACAATATCTTCTCCTGAAATTCTGAGGTCACCCTACATGGTCTCTCTACCTGCCCATTTGAGCGCTACACCCCTCTCCACATTATACTTGACTTACTACTCCTGCCTCTCTTCCTCACTTATACTCCCACCCTCCTACCATTTACCCCATACTACCTCCATCTACTCCCTCATGCTTTGAACCACCTAGATTCTGCCCTACCCCCATACTTTTCCCCTATCATCCCTTGCTACCTATGCTTGCACAATTATCCTAATCATATTTATGGAATTCCGGTACTTTTGACCTCCCTGTCAATGTATTTACTGTTCTGTGAACTCTGTTTATATTGTCTTTTATTCCCTTTTCTTTTTTATGATCATAATACTGTAATTCTGTTTCGACTTCAAACCTTAGTAAAGTGCTCTGATACCTATGGGTCTAGCCAGCGCTATATAAAACTGTTTAAAGTAATAAAAATAAATAAAATCGTCGGAAAATGAGTGTTGCTGCCAAAGCCGCTGTCTTCGCATCACGGAACAAGGGTGCCGCCGCTGCAGCTGACGCATCGAGTTGAGACTTCCCGCAACATCAGAGAAGCGCGTCGCATCAGGAAGAACTTGACATCTTTATTTCTTTGCACCGGGTTTTTGTTGCATCTTCATCTCTGCAACACTTTTGTTGTGGAAGCATGACGCATCGTAAGGTACAATGACTCATAGTGTCGCATTTTTAGGATCTGTAGAGAACTAAGCTAAACTTACCATTTTAGGTACAGTATTGTGGATTTTTGTTGTTTGTGGTCTTGTGTTAAATCTATATAAAGAATACTTATTTTTAATATAAAGTCTGTGTGGTGTCCATATGCAGTGTTATCACTTGAATACTGTGTGTTCACAAGGGCTTTACACACTGACTCTGAGATAAGCCTGTCTGCTTCTGCCAAGCTACCAAGGGGGTGAAGAGGGTTTATTTTAGGGGTGTACCCCCTTATCCTGACTAGGCAAGGGTCCTAATTTGTCACAAGTACCTACCTGCACCAACTAGAGACCCCCAAATCTATCATTGGTGGTAAGCGGTGAGGATTCTGGACTTGCATTTGTGACTCATGTACAGTGATTGGTGAACGCTACTAGTGAGTGCAGACCAAAATGCAACCACATACTTTGGGTAGATTTCTTTTTGGGATTTTCTATTTTTGAGAGATGCCAAATTCAGCCGGAATGGAGAGAGCAGAATCCATAGCCTCTGTTGATCTTGATTGGGAAGAGGAGAAACTAGGAAGCTAGATGTAAAGTAGCTGAAGTACTTCTGCAAGAAATTCAATGTTTCCATTATTGGGCTCTCCAGGAAGGTAGAGTTCTACAAGGTGCTGGGAGCCTGGGTGAAAGCAAGGAATACCCCTGAGAATGATGATGGGGATGAGAATGCAGATTTGCAGCTGGAAGGGCCATTGGGTCAAGCAGGAAGGAGAGCACCTTCCCCCGCAGGTAGCAGTGTTTCTGCCAACAGTCTGTCTCCAGAGGAGCTGGAGGACAGAGAGAGATGCAGGAGGCCTGAGATGGAGCTGACAAAGCTCAAGTTAAATGAGCAGTTGGAATTGGAAACGCAAACCAGAAAGTTAGCCTTAGGAGAAAATAAATTGTAGGTTGAGCTTGAAAAGGTTTTGAGGGAGTTGGAATTGAAGGCCAGGAGCTTAGAGTTACTCCCTCTGGTGGCAGCACACCGCCAGTACCTGTGGAAGCTAGGGTGTATATTCTTAAAGATGTGGTAAAGGAGTTTTATAAGAATGATGATATTGGGCAGTGGGTCATACCCTATGAGGTAGCCATGTCTTCCCACCGGGACCCTAAGAGAGATTGGGGAGCAAGGTTGTGAGGGCGGTTCCTTAGTGAGGGGCAGGACACACTGTTAGACTTGCCTTCTGAAGTCCATACTTCTTACAGCCACATGGAGGATGCAATAATGTCCAGGTATGGTTTAACCCCTGAGCTGTATAGGCAGAGGTTCAGGAATTTCAAGAATATAGAGAGCAGTACCTGGGTGGAATATGTCACTTTCTTTTGCAGAGCATTGGATGTTTGGTTGAAGGGCAGCAAAGTTAATGATTTTAAAGGTCTCTTTGATTTGATTGCATGGGAGCACTTATCCAGTAATTGTTTTCCAGAGCTGCACCAGCACCTGATTGATAGCAGGCTGAGTAACCCTAGGAAGCTTGCTGAGGAGGCGGACCACTGGTTGAGCACCCGGGTCCACAAGGGGTGCATGGGAGACTCAGCCATAGGTGGGCAGGATCCCCAGCAGAAGAGTGGGGGGCAAGGGTAAACAGAAGGAGTTCCATATAGGGCCCCAAGGTAATTCCCAAGAGAACCTAGGGAAAGGTTCCCAGCCTTCCCCTTAGAGAAAGCAAGGGGCCCTACAGGTAATCCTGTTCCAGGGGGACCCCTGAAATGTTATAAATGTGGGGACCTAGGTCATAAGGCAAATGACCCGAGGTGCCGCCTATTTGGAAAAGCAGAACCCCCTGGTGCTCTAACCCGGCAGATGGCGAGTGTAGTCTTGGAGGAAGAGATTAGTGTCCAAGGTGGGTGGGGTCTTGCAGAGCTGTCCCTTGTCTCCTTGGGAGACTGTGAGGTGGTCCCTGGGACCCAACTACCCAACAACACTAAGAAATATGGGCAGTGGGTGACCATCAATGGCCATAAGGTGGAGGCTCTTAGAGACACAGGAGCCAGTGTGGCAGCTGTCAAGTGTTACCCGATATCTCAAGAGCAGATTGTCCCTCATGCATTTTGCTGAGTTGTTGCCGCCGACAAACAGAGAACCATTGATCAATGGCTCAGGTTCCCTTTGAGTGGAGGGGGGTCTCTGGTACTCTTCAGGTAGCTGTGAGGCCCGCCATGCCTGTTGACTGTTGGGGAGCGATTTGGAGAGCTCACCTTGGGGAAAGGTGGAGCAGAGTACTCACTTGGAGATGGTGGGTTTGCCTGACTGGGCGTGTGTGACCACCCGGTCAATGGCAGCCCGTAGGGATGCTCAAGAGGACATGGAGCCTGAGGGATGAGCAGGGATTATTTTAGGAGTGTAACCAGTGCTTAATTTGTGCCGGAGCTTTCCGCTGCTGAGCACCGCTACTTATTGCTTAGGGCCGGGTCTACACTCCATTTTGACCTATTTAAGTTCACACGGGTTTCCCGGTGAACGGTGTAAAAAAATTCTAATTGGATGTGGCATAGGCGCATGCTTTATAATGAGGCACATTCCGCCACTGGGAACGCCCAGGAGCACACAGCTGAGCAGTGCATGTCAATGCTCCTGCCTAAGGCTAATAATGGAATATACATTGTTCTCCCTGGCTGCTGGCTCTAATCACGTCCCTTTTCCCTCCTGCTTGAAAATCTGCGCAGCCCCCGGAGCAGGTCAGCCTTCTCGAAAAGGCACCCCCCCCCCCCACTCTCTAACTTCCGCCCGCCCGCCTCTCCGCTTCTGCTTCTTGCCCCTACAGTAATCCTGACCTCAATCCGAAAGCGGAAATAGGCAGGCATTTTAATTTCTAGAGGGAACATTTGTAAATAAATGATACAGTGGCCCTGTCTGGCACCGTGCCTCCGGACTGCTCTTACAAGCCCCGGGAGCAGGACCAACCACTGTAAGAAGAGGGGCAAGTGCAAGGTGCAGCACCTTCTATATCTTGTTTCCTGTGCTGTTTTAAAACTCGGCTGCACAGGGCTGAGGGCTTCGAGGATTTTGGGTTTGAGGCTGAGCAGTTGGCTAGTTCTCTAGGTTGCTGAGGGGCTCCTGGGTTCTCTCTGTGTGTCTCCGTCACTGACAGCAGTACGGCCCGCCACGCAGCACTCCACATTGCTGGTTTCCAATGTTACTGCTCCCGCTGCTCTTCCTGGCACTGGTGGGCCTCCAAGCTTAACATCCCGAGGGTGATGCTTCCCTACTCTGCTACTGTGGTATGAGAATCATCTTCACCCTGGATGGAGGCCATTGAGGGCTGCTACTGATGGTGAGTGCTGAGGTTTCTGTCCATACACAACTCTACCAATCACTGATCTCAACACTCCTTCCTACCAGTGCACTGGAGACTACACTCAGCTTGGGTTATAATGTACCTTTACAGCGACCCTCTTCCCCACCCCCTCTAACGCAGTGCTCGCTGCACACACAGTGCTCGCAGACTCCTTTCACGGTCACCGTTAAATTGCCACTGGCGACCAAACATTTCGCTCCAATGCACCTCAATCTTTGCCCCCAGGCACCATGTTCTTATCAGGAAACTACACACAGACCTGCCTGTGCCCCCCACTTCTTGTCTGCTCTGCAGCGTTATTTTAGTGTCCAAGCTTAGACCCACCAATGTCCCTCAACCCTGCCCCAGAGGCCCTCGGTTTATTCCATTACTAAATTCAGAGGTAACTGTAATGTATTTAAAAAAAAGCACATCAGTACCAGCAGATAACCTGTGTCTTCTGCTAATGCGCAATTAGGCCCTAAATCACCCCAGGGATAATGTGCAATCCCAAACTTAAACACTTACAGACCTCCGCCAAAGTTAAAAATTAATAAAATGACAAACTTGATTAGTGAAAACCTAATGTGCTCCATGCTAAATAATGTTTTACTGTGCAAAGAACTCCATGCCGCCAACTGAATCAAAAACATACACAGCATACCTAGAATTGTGCCCCATGCAAAAACATACAACTACATGCTCAAAAGCTCAATACAAAGACTCACGAAAACAAACTTTCCCCATGTGCTCTATACCTCTCATAGTGCATAAATTGCACGTGCAGCGCTCTGCCTAGTCGCCTTAACCGTGACTTCCTGGTGTCTTGCCCTGGATATTCCTGCCTTAAATCCAAATGATAGCTCTGCTGATGCACCTCATTCCTGGCTATCTGCATTCCATTATGCAGCACAGGGGCAAGCTGCAGATGTGTCCGAGTCCGCTCAGCCCTCAGGTGCAGAGGACAGTGAAGAACAATTGTTTTCAGATGACAGTGCCAGGCCACGATGTGTGCTGGGGGTGGGGGTCGGAAGGAGACACCGGCTACATGGAGAGCAGCAATTTGCCGATCATTAACACATTAGTAAGCTACTCATTTGTCTGGGTGGGGGAGGAACAGGTCTGCTGTGAAACTTGGGACGGGGAAGTAATTGTTACTGTACTCTTGAGACAGTATGCTTAATGCTCTGGTACGTTTCAATGGTGCTGTTGGTCCACAGTTTTTTAGCATGTCCTTATTTCCTGTTTGTTGCACTTCACCCCATGTCTCTTAGTGTAATATTATGTATTTACCACAGCAGCACCCGCCCCTCTACTTAATGCATGTATATGCCTCGGCATCACTACTTCCTCTGGTGCACACAAGTTTTCTTTTACCCTCTCATCGGTGCAATAGTCATGTTACTGTGTCCACCCTTTCCCTGAATTGTTACTAACAGGTGTTTGTACCTGGTATTACATCAGAATTTTAGCAGTGCCAGTTGAGGATGTGGGGGAGCTAATAAAGTGGGTGAAGCCAGTGGAGGAAATGGGTGGAGCCGGAGAAAAGTAGGTGTGGTCGCCAACAAACATTTGAGCACCTGCACTTCATATTTTACAAACTAAGCACTGTGTAACCCCTTACCCTGGCAAGAGCCAAGGGTTCCTATTTGTAACAAGTACCTACCTGTGCCAACTAGAGACCCCCAAATCTAACAGTACGTAGGCCAGGGCTATTCATTTTTTAATATGGTAGGCAAAGTTACTGTTAGTTGAATATTCTATGCTTAAAGTAGATGTATGGAGGTGCCTCCATATGCTTTGGTTAAAATGGTAGTAGCCCCCTAGTATTGCAGTGTGTGGGTATAGTTTGCGTATTGCTTGAATCATTGCCTGTTCAAAATCTATTATTATTCTTTGGGGATAGTAACTTTCTGTGAATTGTTTTATTGTAGTTAGTACTTCTATGTAGGTGGTGTTATGTTTATTAGGCAGCAATGCATAAATTAATCGGATATTTGTCTCTTCAAATTCTCCATGAATTGCACAAAGCTGATACAATGGTTTGGGATAATCTTTAAAGGTTCCGTCCATCATCCACATTTCACAGTTTTTAAGTTTTTGCAAATTAGTATTAGTTGCAAACATAATAATTCTTTCTTCGTGACTTTAGAGCAAGAATTTTTCTTCTTTGTGGGTGATGGTGTATTCTGGGACTATTTGGATGTATCCAAAAGTTTGGGGGGTAGGTGGTGTTTGATCTGAAGTTCTCGTTGTTTTTGATATTAATCTTTTTAAGTTGGGGGTGGAAGGAAGTTGTCCTGTGACATGTTCTTGTACTGTGGTTAAAACATTTTTTAGAATTTGAGTACTTGTATGCTGGGAACTTTTGCTTACTTCTCTTATTGTCTCTAGGGCATCTCTTACTTCCACTTCAGTCACATTGGGGAGATGGTTGTGCTCTCTAACATTCACAACATTTAAATCTATAGAAGGAGCTCTCCCATAACCGGCATTGGATTAATATTTGCTATGTTTCCAATGAGTTTTATTTTCTATAACTTTTTCTTGGATGTAAGTGTAACCCATGTAGCAAAGCATTTGTTTCCCCTTTTGAGATGTAATAAACTGTGTTCCTTCTGCCATTTTTGGGGTATATTTGTGAAGATATATAAATATGTGTTTAGTAAAGATGTTATTGTGAATTATAAAAATGCTAGTTTTATTAATATTATAAACAAAATACTTACATTAGTGTTCTTTGACTTTTGTTGATGGGATTATTTGCTGCTTATTGTTTTTTCACAGTTTTATTTTCTGTTGGTGCAAAAGAAAAACGTTCATGTTAATTAAATGTGGGATATGTTTTTAATTTGCTTGTATTGTTTTTTATTTAGCACTAAAACAAATAATACTTACTTCTTGTAGTTGATTAATTTAATTTCGGGATGTTCTTTGTAGGTGCAGTTTGTAAAAGCTGTGAAGAAAAATGTGTTTATTAGTTATGGTTTGTACTTTTCATACGTTTATAAAATCAGAGTTATTTACTTTCTTTATAGGGTAAGTTGTAAATTTAATCATTTTTATTCTTTATTATGTTATATGGTATATTATAAGGTACCTAATAACATATTTGTGTTGTATTCTATTGGTGTGGTTGTATTGCACTTTAGTTTTGATTTAAAAAAGGGGAACCTTCCATCATATTAGTTATTTATGTTAAGGAGGTCAAGGTATTTATATTTTGTAAAAAAGTTTTGTTCTTACTTGTGTTGTAGTATAATTTTATATAGTAGTTTGTGTAGATTTTCCTTATTTTCCGGTCTTTCTTTCGCAAAGTAATGCTCTCCCTCCGTGTTTGGCCGATAAACACTAAAATTGAGTTAATGAATTGTTTGTTTTTATAGTGTTAGTTAAGAATTTTTATTGGTTTGTGTATTTTTAGTTTAAATGTACTGGTTGAGATACGTATTTGAATTTTTTAGCAGTAAGCCTTTTATTAGGTAAATATATCTCAGGTTTATTTAATGTTTATTTGTGTGTTATTTGCTATTGTTATTAAAATATACTTATTATTAAATGTAATTTATAAAATGTGTTGCTGTTATATATTATATACATGTGATTTTAGTATTGTTGGAAAGGTTTTTAATGTTATATTGTGAATTAATTTATTTATTTGGGTTCATATAATTATGTTATAGTTTTTAAAATCATGTAATAATTTTTATATATGTTAATATTATTTATTGTAATTGTTTGGGATATATTAAATAATTACATAATTGTATACAGTGTTTATTTAATATTACATGGCATTTTTGATATTATTTATATGTATTTTAGCGATTTTTGTGTAGTCGATATTAGTTTTCTCGATATTTTTGCTGTATTTCATTATGACTTCATACTATCAATATTTTGTTATGTATATTTTTGCTGCTGATATTTAATTAGGCGATTTTTTTATTGATATTTGTGTAATTTCTTGTTTAAGTATAGGGTGTCGATATTTGTGTGTACAATATTTTTTCTGCGATATTTTTGTAGGTTGGTGTTTTTGTCATCGATATTTGATCAGTTGTCAAGCATTAGCAAAGCCAATAGGTCGGGCTTGTCAAGCTGGTGCAATGGTTCTTTTTTTAGCTTTTAGTGCCAGCATGTGCCAGAAAAAAAACATGCCACCACCTAAGTGTGACTGCCATATTCTTGCAATACAAAGGTTATTTTTTTTTTAAACGTCACTGTTTGCAAAGTAGGTGGATCAACCTTATAGCTACACCCAACCAAGATTATTGATTGTATCTCTCCAGGGTTTGCTGTCTAAAAATCACGAGTCAAGATGGCTTTTATCTTTCACAGCCTTGAGAATGATGCATCACAAAATAACTTTCTTTGATTTTTCATCACATTCATCCTCCATTTGTTATCATTTGTATCCCTGATTTTTGTTGGTTTTGTCAGGTTTTTAGGTCTTGCCTAGGTAGCACATGCGCTGTCTCTTCGAGACATGCTGCAATCTATTCTGGGGGCTTTGGCACGCCCATGGACACCACTTGTGGGACACCCCCGCGCCGCACGGCCACCAGCTGCTGCGTGTGTTCCCCTCTGCCTGCCTTCTGCCTCGCCGCCGGCCTCGCTGACGCCGTGGTCGCTCCCCTCTGGTTTCCCAGTTGTTTTGCCCTAAATTTGTGCTTGTCTGTTTCTGCCGTCTGCTCGCGTATTTTGCTGTTTTCCCTTGTTTTGGCCTAAATTTGTGCTTGTCTGTTTCTGCCGTCTGCTCGCGTATTTTGCTGTTTTTCCTTGTTTTGCCCGTAATTTGTGCTTGTCTGTTTCTGCCGTCTGCTCGCGTATTTTGCTGTTTTTCCTTGTTTTGCCCGTAATTTGTGCTTGTCTGTTTCTGCCGTCTGCTCGCGTATTTTGCCGTTTTTACTTGTTTTGCCCTAAATTTGTGCCTGTTAATTTCTTTGTATCCCCTGTGCCGTGTCCAGTTTCCTTCCTGATTGGCCGCCTACCTCGCCGCCCTCCGCTCTCGCTTCCCGCCACCGACATTGGCCCCGCCCCTTTTTCTCTTCTGTTCCCTCCCCGCTCCCGCCTCCCAGCTGCTCCGCCCACCCGCGCACTTCGCCTTAAATGGCGACCGTGCGGACGCGCAGCGGTCACGCGCAGCGGGCGCGCCGATTGTGCGCCGAAGGCGCGCCAAAGGTAAGCCCGTCTACGCCCGTCCGCGACCGGATCGCGACCAGCGCCAGGACCCCTGGCCCACGAAGACCCCGACCGACCCGCCTGACGTACTCCGCCGCCACCCTCACCGCTCTCAACACCGGCCGACTCCCAGAATGCCATCAAGCCTCTCCACGACGTACCCACGGACCCTTCAGCTGCCACGCCTGCAAGTTCACCTGCATCCGGACCTGCCTCGCACCAGCACCCACCAAGCCGAACACCAGCAGTACCCACCTCAAGTGCATCCTGCTCAACACCCGCTCCATCCACAGACATGCCATCGAACTCTGGAACCTCCTCGACACCACAGCTCCAGACGTTGCCTTCCTCACGGAGACCTGGATGAACGCCTCTTCAGCTCCCGACATCGCCATCGCCATCCCAGAGGGCTACAAGATCGTCCGGAGGGACCGAAACGCCAACCAGATGGGAGGAGGCATCGCCATCATCCACAGGAGCACCATCCGTCTCACGACCAGCACCGACAACTCCCTGACCACCGCCGAACACCTGCATTTCCAGATCCACACCAACCCGAACACCACCCTCAGAGGCACCCTGATCTACCGACCCCCTGGACCACGCACACAATTCAGCGAGGACATCGCCGACTTCGTCAGCCCACATGCCCTCCCCTCCGCTGACTACATCCTCCTGGGAGACCTCAACTTCCATCTGGAGAACAACAACGACCGCAACACCAGCACCCTGCTCGACAACCTCACCAACCTGGGACTCAAGCAACTGGTGTCCACCCCCACCCACCTCGCCGGACACACACTCGACGCTGTCTTCTCATCCAGCAAGGACATCAACTTCAGCCACACCACAGAGCTTCAATGGACGGACCACAGCTGCGTCCACTTCACCTTCAAGAAAACAACGACCCACCACCACCAGCAACAGACCGCCCGCAGAAGCTGGAACAAGATCACAGCAGACCAGCTCGCCACCTCCCTGAGCCAGCACCCTCCTGCCAGCTCAGCGAACCCCAGCCAGGCCGCCGACAACCTCACGAAGTGGATCAGCAACTGCGCGGACGAACTCGCCCCACTGAGGACCCCGCCCAGCAGACCCGGCAGCAAGAAAGCCCCATGGTTCACCGACGAACTCAAGAGCTCCAAGAAGAACTGCCGAGCCCTCGAGAAAGTCTGGAGAAGGGAACCGACACCGGACAACAGGACCTCCTTCAAACTTGCCACCCGGAAACACCACCAGCTGATCCGCGCCGCCAAGAAAACAGCATTCAAAGACCGGTTGGACAACAACGCACACAACTGCAAGGAACTCTTCAACATCGTCAAAGAGCTTTCCAACCCCAGCGCAGGAAACAACGACATCACCCCATCGCAAGACCTCTGCAACTCCCTGGCTTCATACTTCCACAACAAGATCGCGGACATACACAACAGCTTCAACAACCAACCAACGCACACCATGACCGAACAACCACCCCCCACCACCACCCTCCACGCCTGGACCCCGATCAGCACCGAAGACACCATCCGCACAATGAACTCCATCCACTCCGGATCACCGACCGACCCCTGCCCTCACCACGTCTTCAACAAAGCCGACGCTGTCATCGCACCCCACCTGCGAGACATCATCAACACATCCCTCGACACCACCATCTTCCCCGAGAGCTGGAAACACGCCGAACTCAGCGCCCTACTCAAGAAACCAACAGCGGACCCCACCGACCTCAAGAATTACCGCCCCATCTCGCTCCTCCCGTTTCCAGCCAAAGTCATCGAGAAGACCGTCAACAAGCAGATGGCCGCTTTCCTCGAGACGAACGGATCCCTCGACCCCTCACAGTCCGGCTTCCGAGCCAACCACAGCACCGAGACCGCCCTCATCGCCGCCACCGACGACATCCGAGCCCTGATGGACAATGGAGAAACAGCGGCCCTCATCCTCCTAGACCTCTCCGCGGCATTCGACACGGTCTGCCACCGCACCCTAGTACGGCGCCTCAGCAACGTCGGAATCCAGGACAAGGCGCTGGAGTGGATCACCTCCTTCCTCGACGGGAGAACACAGAGAGTCCGCCTACCACCGTACAAGTCAGAGGCCACCGAAGTCATCTGCGGCGTCCCCCAAGGATCATCTCTGAGCCCCACCCTCTTCAACGTCTACATGAGCCCCCTCGCGGCCATCGTACGCAAACACAACCTCAGCATAATCTCCTACGCCGACGACACCCAGCTGATCCTCTCCCTGACCAACGACCCCGCCGCCGCCAGAGCCAACCTGCACGAAGGGATGAAAGAGGTAGCCGAGTGGATGACGACCAGCCGCCTGAAACTGAACTCGGACAAGACGGAGGTCCTCATCCTGGGCTCCTCTCCCTCCGCCTGGGACGACTCCTGGTGGCCTCCCGCCCTGGGCACCGCACCCAAACCGACAGACCATGCACGCAACCTGGGCTTCATCCTGGACTCCTCCCTCTCCATGACCAGGCAAGTCAACAACGTCTCCTCGGCATGCTTCAACATCCTACGCATGCTACGGAAGATCTTCTGGTGGATCCCCACCGAGACCAGGAAGACCGTCACCCAGGCCCTCGTCACCAGCCGACTGGACTACGGCAACGCCCTCTACGCCGGGACCACCGCCAAGCTCCAGAAGAGACTCCAGCGGATCCAGAACGCCTCAGCCAGACTCATCCTCGACATCCCACGAACCAGCCACATCTCCGGACATCTGCGAGACCTTCACTGGCTCCCCGTCAACAAAAGAATCACCTTCCGCCTCCTCACCCACGCACACAAAGCCCTACACGACCAAGGCCCGAGCTACCTCAACAGCCGAGTCAACTTCTACGCTCCCAAACGCCACCTCCGATCAGCCAACCACGCCCTCGCCGCCGTCCCCCGCATCCGAAGAGCGACTACAGGAGGAAGGTCCTTCTCCCACCTGGCCGCCAAGACCTGGAACTCCCTCCCGACCGACCTGCGCCTGACCCAAGACCACCTCTCCTTCAGGAAGAAGCTGAAGACCTGGCTGTTCGAGCAGTAGCGGCTCCCCCCCCCCCAGCGCCTTGAGACCCCACGGGTATGTAGCGCGCTTTATAAGTGTCACTGATTGATTGATTGATTGATGGTTCCATTTGTTGTTCCGTGTGCTGGTCAACTTTCTTGTGTTTTATTTGGTGGATCTTTCTCAATTGGCCCTTCTTCTGCTGTTTTGTTGCCACTCTGGAAACTGCCCCTGCTACTGCCCCTTTAGTGGACTGATACCCACCCTGTGCAGCTCCACCTGGTAGCTGCTGCCCCTGTCACTGCTGCTGACCCTCTGGTCAGGAGCCCCCTGGTCAGGAGTTGGAGTCCCCTACTTAATGGCAGCTGCTGCGTGGCCCTACCGAAGGCTCGACAAAGGCAAGCCCATCTGCACCCATCCCTGCCTGGACTGCGCCCAAGGCAACATACCCTGGTTCTCGGACCCTCCACTGATACGAAGCCAGCCTCCTCTTCGTACTCATCACAGGATGCCACGCTGCCTTCCACCTCACATTGCCATAGGACACCCAATGATGCTTCTCCTGCCAGAACTGCAGATACACTTTCGCCCACCCCAATACGCCAGCTCCTCTCACCACTTGGCCGACCAACAGCACACTTGCTCGACATGCGCTCCCTCCACAAGCATGTCACAGACATCTGGGAACTCCTTGACGCCACCTCTTCAAACATCCCCTTCCTCAAGGAAACCTGGACAAACCCCAGCTCTGTCCGAACATCGCTACTGCCATCACCGAAGGCAACAAAATCACCCAGACATTTAGTATTTGACCTTCAGGTAGCATGCACCATTTATGCACATTTTACAGCTGACTTACAAAAATATCACATATAAAGATTTAATAGCAAGAATAGCTTCCATAAAGGGATTGTTTCTTGTGCATGCATGCATGAATGCACAACCATAAGCATGTGCAAGCAAAGGCAGCATTCTTCGTCTAGTTTTAAAGATGGGTGCAACCTGCATTGGTCACACACAATACGGTATACATTGAACTGCAACCAGATGCTAGAAGCAGTGTCTGAGCTGTTGAAGACTTGCAAAATGATTTTTTTTTTCAAAGGGGCAAAAATGAATGTGTATGAAAAGAGGACATATTGGGCCATCAGTCCTATGGACTGTAAAGGACTATTTTTCAGGCACACGTGCAACATGTGCACAGATGAAGTGGCATTTCTCACAATGACTGGAGCCAATGGCTGAAGTGGTCTGACCCATTGCCCTATGCTGAATGCTGTGGTGAGTGTAAAATGTGAATGACACTGCTACAGATCAAGAGGACTTACTGAAAGCCCCGTTATGTATTTATGTGTTTAGACGTGTGTTCTCCACCTTAAAATATATATATATATATATATATATATATATATATATATATATATATGAAAAAGCAAGGGTGTCCCCATAGAAACATCGCACGTAGAAAGGTTACCGCACAACATATCCGGCGGCAGCAATCACAGCAACCCTCTGCATTCTCCAGTTTGCATATGCCAGACGCGTTTCAAGCTGTGAGCCCTTTATCAATGGCGTGCAAAAGACCAAGTGAGGCATCCAAGTAGCTTTGGAACATTTTATTCATTTGTATATTGGGTATCAGGAACTGGAACGGCACGCAGATGGACTTCAAAGACCATAATGCCATACCTGCGCACGCCCACATGGGCGGGACTATATACAAATGAATAAAATGTTCCAAAGCTACTTGGATGCCTCACTTGGTCTTTTGCACGCCATTGATAAAGGGCTCACAGCTTGAAACGCGTCTGGCATATGCAAACTGGAGAATGCAGAGGGTTGCTGTGATTGCTGCCGCCGGATATGTTGTGCGGTAACCTTTCTACGTGCGATGTTTCTATGGGGACACCCTTGCTTTTTCACTTATTGCGGCTGGTCCGGCCGCGGAGATGTCCTGCCGCCGATCCCTGGCGGTTCCCGTTGCTCGTCACTACAAGCACGTTTGGGAGTAGAAAGGGCCTCATTCCGGGGTCACATTGGGAGCTACGCAGCATCTCTTTTGCTTACCTCCACCCAACCGGGTTAACATTGTTCACTCAGTGAGGCCCCCAATCCACTTGGGTATCAGGAACTGGAACGGCACGCAGATGGACTTCAAAGACCATAATGCCATACCTGCGCACGCCCACATGGGCGGGACTATATACAAATGAATAAAATGTTCCAAAGCTACTTGGATGCCTCACTTGGTCTTTTGCACGCCATTGATAAAGGGCTCACAGCTTGAAACGCGTCTGGCATATGCAAACTGGAGAATGCAGAGGGTTGCTGTGATTGCTGCCGCCGGATATGTTGTGCGGTGACCTTTCTACGTGCGATGTTTCTATGGGGACACCCTTGCTTTTTCACTTATTGCGGCTGGTCCGGCCGCGGAGATGTCCTGCCGCCGATCCCTGGTGGTTCCCGTTGCTCGTCACTACAAGCACGTTTGGGAGTAGAAAGGGCCTCATTCCGGGGTCACATTGGGAGCTACGCAGCATCTCTTTTGCTTACCTCCACCCAACCGGGTTAACATTGTTCACTCAGTGAGGCCCCCAATCCACTTGGGTATCAGGAACTGGAACGGCACGCAGATGGACTTCAAAGACCATAATGCCATACCTGCGCACGCCCACATGGGCGGGACTATATACAAATGAATAAAATGTTCCAAAGCTACTTGGATGCCTCACTTGGTCTTTTGCACGCCATTGATAAAGGGCTCACAGCTTGAAACGCGTCTGGCATATGCAAACTGGAGAATGCAGAGGGTTGCTGTGATTGCTGCCGCCGGATATGTTGTGCGGTAACCTTTCTACGTGCGATGTTTCTATGGGGACACCCTTGCTTTTTCACTTATTGCGGCTGGTCCGGCCGCGGAGATGTCCTGCCGCCGATCCCTGGCGGTTCCCGTTGCTCGTCACTACAAGCACGTTTGGGAGTAGAAAGGGCCTCATTCCGGGGTCACATTGGGAGCTACGCAGCATCTCTTTTGCTTACCTCCACCCAACCGGGTTAACATTGTTCACTCAGTGAGGCCCCCAATCCACTTGGGTATCAGGAACTGTAACGGCACGCAGATGGACTTCAAAGACCATAATGCCATACCTGCGCACGCCCACATGGGCGGGACTATATACAAATGAATAAAATGTTCCAAAGCTACTTGGATGCCTCACTTGGTCTTTTGCACGCCATTGATAAAGGGCTCACAGCTTGAAACGCGTCTGGCATATGCAAACTAGAGAATGCAGAGGGTTGCTGTGATTGCTGCCGCCGGATATGTTGTGCGGTAACCTTTCTACATGCGATGTTTCTATGGGGACACCCTTGCTTTTTCACTTATTGCGGCTGGTTCGGCCGCGGAGATGTCCTGCCGCCGATCCCTGGCGGTTCCCGTTGCTCGTCACTACAAGCACGTTTGGGAGTAGAAAGGGCCTCATTCCGGGGTCACATTGGGAGCTACGCAGCATCTCTTTTGCTTACCTCCACCCAACCGGGTTAACATTGTTCACTCAGTGAGGCCCCCAATCCACTTGGGTATCAGGAACTGGAACGGCACGCAGATGGACTTCAAAGACCATAATGCCATACCTGCGCACGCCCACATGGGCGGGACTATATACAAATGAATAAAATGTTCCAAAGCTACTTGGATGCCTCACTTGGTCTTTTGCACGCCATTGATAAAGGGCTCACAGCTTGAAACGCGTCTTGCATATGCAAGTTGGAGAATGCAGAGGGTTGCTGTGATTGCTGCCGCCGGATATGTTGTGCGGTAACCTTTCTACGTGCGATGTTTCTATGGGGACACCCTTGCTTTTTCATATATATGTATATATATATATATATATATATATATATATATAAATATATATATATATATATATATATATTGCAACAAGGTATCTCCTACGGGAGAAAGATGAGTCGCCACAAACCTTGCCTTGCGCTTCGTTCTGTTGTGCGTACCTCTTCAGGTGAACCACGCTGATATTTATTACAACAGGGTATCTCCCAAGGGAGAAAGATGAGTCGCCACAAACCTTGCCTTTAACCATTTATTCGTGCAGGGTAACAGGACAGAGCGTTTTTGCCGACATGTTTCGTTTCTGCTGGAAACTTTTTCAAGGGGTTGCGCCTGCCACCAATTCAGTTCGCTGGTTTACTGCAGGTAAGATTTTCAATTTTTACATAGCTCTGAATAGCTCCGCCCATTAGGAATCACTTCCGTTTGTTAGCAGCATTCTGGTACCTGTAGTGTAGCCAGCGTCCAATTTGAAACTGTTTTAAAACCCTTCAGTGGGTGGTGGATAATTGTCCTGTTGTGGTACCAGCCACTTTTAAAACCTCTGCTGACGATGTTATGATGCAGGTTCCCCCGGTGTCAGTCCACTTTTCGGATTGACTGGGGGCCGGATACCGGAGTCCAGTCCCCAGGAGCACCGCAGACCCCTAATCCGTGTGACGGTGTTTGGCAAAGAAGGTTCAGGTGCGGGGCTGCATGGCGCTTCGTTCCGTTGTGCGTACCTCTTCAGGTGAACCACGCTGATATTTATTGCAACAAGGTATCCCCTACGGGAGAAAGATGAGTCGCCACAAACCTTGCCTTGCGCTTCATTCTGTTGTGCGTACCTCTTCAGGTGAACCACGCTGATATTTATTACAACAGGGTATCTCCCACGGGAGAAAGATGAGTCGCCACAAACCTTGCCTTTGAACATTTATTCGTGCAGGGTAACAGGACAGAGCGTTTTTGCCGACATGTTTCGTTTCTGCTGGAAACTTTTTCAAGGGGTTGCGCCTGCCACCAATTCAGTTCGCTGGTTTACTGCAGGTAAGATTTTCAATTTTTACATAGCTCTGAATAGCTCCGCCCATTAGGAATCACGTCCGTTTGTTAGCAGCATTCTGGTACCTGTAGTGTAGCCAGCGTCCAATTTGAAACTGTTTTAAAACCCTTCAGTGGGTGGTGGATAATTGTCCTGTTGTGGTACCAGCCACTTTTAAAACCTCTGCTGACGATGTTATGATGCAGGTTCCCCCGGTGTCAGTCCACTTTTCAGATTGACTGGGGGCCGGATACCGGAGTCCAGTCCCCGGGAGCACCACAGACCCCTAATCCGTGTGACGGTGTTTGGCAAAGAAGGTTCAGGTGCGGGGCTGCATGGCGCTTCGTTCCGTTGTGCGTACCTCTTAAGGTGAACCACGCTGATATTTATTGCAACAAGGTATCTCCTACGAGAGAAAGATGAGTCGCCACAAACCTTGCCTTGCACTTCGTTCTGTTGTGCGTACCTCTTCAGGTGAACCACGCTGATATTTATTACAACAGGGTATCTCCCACGGGAGAAAGATGAGTCGCCACAAACCTTGCCTTTGACCATTTATTCGTGCAGGGTAACAGGACAGAGCGTTTTTGCCGACATGTTTCGTTTCTGCTGGAAACTTTTTCAAGGGGTTGCGCCAGCCACCAATTCCGTTCGCTGGTTTACTGCAGGTAAGATTTTCAATTTTTACATAGCTCTGAATAGCTCCGCCCATTAGGAATCACTTCCGTTTGTTAGCAGCATTCTGGTACCTGTAGTGTAGCCAGCGTCCAATTTGAAACTGTTTTAAAACCCTTCAGTGGGTGGTGGATAATTGTCCTGTTGTGGTACCAGCCACTTTTAAAACCTCTGCTGACGATGTTATGATGCAGGTTCCCCCGGTGTCAGTCCACTTTTCGGATATATATATATCCACGGTTTCCTCTTGTAATTGAGCAAAAGGATGACATGCCACACCATCCAGGTACGCGTTTCGAGCTCACGGGCTCTTGGTCACATGACCACCATTTTTTTTTTACTTTGTTTATATAGTGTCTTGAAAACAATAGAAAGGGAAAAAAGTATCCGTGTTTACAAACATCACACGGAGACTCTGTCAATGCAGATTCTTAATACAAATCATATAAAGAAAAATAGTGCAAATTTCCCAAGTGTTTTAGTTGAATGCTGTTCAAGTATTAAAGGAAAATTTGTTTACAGAAAAAGCGCGATTAATTCGCATTATGGTATAGTACCCATTTAAACATTGTAGAAAGAAGACAGGTTTAGAGAGGAGGGACAAAAGAAGGTTTAAGAGAGGTATAGATAAGTCAAAGTGAGTAGTAGATATAAAGAAGGGCAAGCGAAAGATAAGAGGGAGAGAGACGGAAAGTTAGGTAAGTGAAATAACTAAGTCGATTGGGACTAGTGCCCTCGCTGTTAAGTCCATCTCTAATGAATTATCCTCATGCCTATATATCTAATGATATCTATATCTCATCAAAAAAAGGTCAAATCCTATGTATCAAGATGATATCTGCCAAATATTTACTATCCTGTGCTCTTAGTTGTAATTTGTAATCTCTCGTGAAGTGGCAGTGCTCGTAACAGTATTCACTATTTGTGGTTTGTCACTCCTTTCAAGACAAATTTTTTCTAAGGAGAAAGTAAAAAATGAAAAGAGAAAGTAATTAGTACAAGGCAATTTGACAAATATCTTGTGATTGAATTTAGTAACATGTTAAAACGTTGTCCTCTCTCAAAAATGTCATACTGTCTAATTTCCACAGACAATCAAAACAGTAACAATCAAAGGTGCAACAACAAAACACTTCGTCCAAAAAATTATAAGTGAAGGATAGCATTCAGATATATGTCATGGTATCAGAGTATCATTCAGGGGGTTAGGAAGTTACCAGTTCAATATTTCATAAATGTACATACATCTCCTCATCGATGTTCATTCCAAAAGGTACGATACATCCTGCTTGTAAGATAAATTTGAACTCTGCTCTGCGTAATGCCGTAAGGCGGTCTCCTCCTCTGATATGTTTGGGGATTGAATCAAGGGCAAAGAACTTTGCCTTGGTCCAGTCTCCATCATGATGTTGATGGAAATGTTTGGCCGTGCTATACGCGAAATCCTTATTCATTATTGCACGCCAATGTTCCAAGATTCGTTTTTTCACAGGAAAGGTAGTTGAACCGATGTACCATTTACCACATGGGCAAGTTACTACATAGATAACATAATCAGTTGTACATTGGATGTTTTTATTGATTCTCCATTTCTTTTTCACTCTCTTGAGTTCAACCTCCCTTACGTTGGTGCTATAGCTACAGGCTTTGCATTTTCCGCACCTAAAAAATCCGCCTTTCGCTGTCAGCCATGTTTTTTTCTTATCCAAGTGGCTTTGCACTATAAGGTCTTTTATGGATCTGCCTTTTCTGTATGTTATGGAGGGATGTGGATCTAATCTTTCTTTTAACACCTTGTCTTGTAAAAGGATGTCCCACCTCTTTCATATTATCTGGCTGAATGTGGAGGATTGTGTATTATAGTTGGTTATGAGTCTTATCAGGGTTTTAGGAGTTAGTTGCCCCGCTGCTGAGTTTTTAAACAGTGCATCCTTTCGGTCTATGAGGGCTACTTTTTCTTCGCCTTTACTAAGCATACTAGGGTGACAACCCCTCATAGTGAACCTTTCATGCATGGCTTTTTTGTGTTTCCTGTATGTTTCTTCGGTGCTGCAATTTCTCCGGGCGCGTAAAAACTCGCCAAAAGGAATTGCCCACCTGAATCTGGGGGGTGACAGCTTTTACAGTGGAGCACAGAATTTCCAGCAGTTTCTTTCCTGAAGATCTCAGTGTTGATCTTATTATCGTTAATGTTAAGTTTGATATCAAGAAAGTCAATGGTTTTTTGACTATATTGCATGATGAATCTCAGGTTCAAACTATTCAAGTTCAGTGCATCCACAAATTTTAATAGCTCATGTTCGTTCCCCTCCCACACAAAGAAAACCTTATCTATATAGCGGAGCCAAACATTCACGCAGGTAGTCCAATGCTCAACGGCATCACTCCTGAGCACCTGCTCCTCCCACCAGCCTACCAACAAGTTGGCATAGCTGGGGGCAAAGCAGGTGCCCATCGAATCGCCCGGGATTTGTTTGAATAAAGACCCGTTAAACAGAAAGACATTCTGTTCCAGACACAATTCAATCATTTGGAGTAACATTTTTGAGTGAGCATCCAAATGTCTACTTCTCGTTTTTAGAAAATATTCGCAAGCCTTCAGACCATTCCTGTGTCGAATGGATGTGTAAAGGCTTTCTACGTCTAAACATACAAGCCAGAAGTGAGATTCCCAATTAATGTTCTCTACTTTTTGTAGGAAGTCTTTGGTGTCTTCTAGATGTGAGGTTAGATCTTTGACGTAGGTTTTAAGAAAATAATCAACATAATGCGAGACATTTTCTAAAAGGCTATTGATGGAGGACACAATAGGTGTCCCCGGTGGTTGTGTCTGGTTTTTGTGTACCTTTGGTAACAGGTAGAATGTAGGAGTGGTGGGATTTTCAATGATCAGGAATTTGGTCTCATCCCTATTTAATAGCTTGTTGTTCTCCCAGTCTCGGATATGTTGGTGTACCCTATTCTTCAGTTTAATCAAATAGGTATGGTCCACTCTGGTGTAACATGTGGTGTCAGATAATTGCCGCATGGCCTCCTTAATGTACATTTTTTTATCCCACAAAACTACATTTCCGCCCTTATCGTCGTTCTTTAATTCATTTAGTGCCACCCTCATTGCTGGTGTGATGTTCTGTTTATCCAAAGGTCTATTGAGAAGTTTGAGAATGTCACTGTTCACTAGGCCATGGAATAAGTCTATGTTATCGCGTGGTAGCTGGGGTCTGTATCTAGATTTGGGTTTAAACGGTGTGGTCACGGTAGTAATATTTGCTTCTAGATCAGTGGGCAACAATACATTTGGTGTGGGGACAGGTTCGGTGTACTCCAATCCAATCCAAAAATTCTTTATTTCGGTCGTATAGACCATAAAAGATACAATACAACACACAATAAACATACATTTTAAAAAACATAATTCATACAGTTCTTTGAATTGATTTCCCACCTAGTCAAGACAAGGAGGTTAAAAGCAGATCATAGCAGTGTCCACACATTAGAGGGTTTTTTTTCTTCCTGACCAGCCAGACTGCCATTAGGAATTTGGCTATTGCAAACACAATATGGCCAAGAGTGCTGGTTTTCATTACTCTATATGCCTGTGAATAGTTTCTAAACCCCATATTTCTGTAGAGAGGCGCTATCCAATATTTTCTAAATCTATGGTAGGCAGGGCAGACAAACATAATATGGAGTTCGTCTTCCTCATGAGTGTTACAGCATGGACACATTTTGTCACCATCCATGATCCATTTATGAGTAAATGTTCTGGTGGGCAGTGTACCTGTTCGGTGTACTCTTGGGTGGCAGGGATCTGGGATTGTGTCAAATCTACCCTTCCTTCCTCATGGAGGGTATCTAAGACATTTTGCAGGTCGTTATTCTGACTCAAAGTTGCAACAGTGCTATTAGACAATTCTAGGTCACTTTTCTTATACGAGTGCATTTTATGCAATTTAAGTTTTCTCACAAACATATACATATCTATACGCGTCTGCGTATAATCAAATTGCAGATCTGGACATAATGTTAGTCCTAATCTAAGAACCTTTTCATCATTTTCGGTTAATTGTCTGTTTGATAAATTAATTACCTTTAGTTCTGTAGTCTGTGCATCCATTATTTGTTTTCTGTTTCTGGATTTTGTTTCCCATTCCAGTAGCTCCTGAGCCTGTTGCGCCGTTGCCGTCGTTTCTTGCTTTTACCTTACCTCCTCGGCCTTGGTATCGGGTTCTCCCTCTTATGGACTGTTCGTTGGCCTCCATCACAAGGCGCATTTCGTCGGAAAAAAACGTTAAATTGGGGTTATCTTGCATATTTGCGTCGGTCGAACTTGCATCGGAGCTCAGGCTGGTGCCTGACTGCCATCGGTCTTTATCTGCCATTCCAAGTGCCTTGTCTCTTAGTAGTGAAGAACGTGCCTTGTCAAATTTCTTAGCAAATGTCAGGATTCTTCCTGACTTATAATCGCGTTCATCGCGCTCAAATTTGCGTTGTTTTCTCGCGATTAAGTCCTTCTCAAATTTTTGTATTTTATCATCCACGATTTTCAAAGTCTTTGATACCTCTGATTGGTCAGTTTCCTCTAATAGTTCATCAAGGAGCGATTGTATTTCTTTTAGCAATTCCTCATGCTCCTCCCAAGCATTTTTTACCAAAATCTGCATTATCGTTTTTGAGCATGCATTTGTGTTCTCACGCCATGCTTTCAAAACCTCTGGTTTTGGTTTGTTCAATGTCGGAACAATAAAGATGCGCAAGCCTCGGGGGACACGATCCATCTCTATGTAGTTCTGCAGAGAAACTACTGAAAGCCCCGTTATGTATTTATGTGTTTAGACGTATGTTCTCCACTGTAAAATATATATATATATGTATATATACATATATATATATATATATATATATATATATATATATATATATATATATATATATATTCACAGAAAAAAACAGAGGTTATAGTGGATATATAGTTAGGAATTTGCATTTACAAAACCTTGAAAATTCAATGAAAAAACCATTGATTTTAGGCCATATATAGTTAGGGATTTGCATTTACAAAACCTTATTTTACTCGCATAAAACCATTCAAATTCCATATATAGTTATAAGCGCTAACTATATATCGCGCACCCGCAATCCACTGCTGATGATGTCACATATTACATCATTCATGACATGGTTAGTGACATCACTGATGACATCACTGATGACATCTCAAATGACATCACTGATGACATCACTGATGACAACATCCAGTGACTGTATGTTTCTGTAAAGTTAAAATATGTCTTACATATTGAAGAATGAGTGGATGTATAAGTGTCTGGATGAAGGATTTAGTAGGTGCATGACTGACTGTATGAGTGAGTGATTAAATGTGTCTCACTGAGTGCATGGGTTAGTGACTAAACTGTTTTAATTTGTGCATCATTATATCTGTTGTTCTACAAACTGCTGTATATGTTGATCAGTAGCTATATGAGTAACTGTATGGGTTATTCATTGGTTGTCCAAGTATTTGTATGGGAAACTGAGTGTGTGTGTATGGGTGGCTGGGAGGTGTGTGACTGTACATAGATGTGTGAGTAGTTGATTCACTATATGTATGGATTCAAAAGTGTATGTGGAAACAGCTGTATGGGCGGTTGACTGTGCATGAGTGTATTAGTGAGTGAATGGATATCTCAGTGCTACATGTCAAATTAAGTACATATGTAAAACACAGTACATGTGAGAGTTGACATCTATAAATAACTGTGCATAAGAGCCAGTGAATGTGTGAGTGGCTGTATGGATCATTGTGAACATGTATCAGAGATTGTATAAGAGAGTAAAGTAAATATGTGTTAGTATATGTTTGAATAAGTAAGGTGTGTATAACTGTATAGTTGAGAAAATGGAGGTGTGATTGATTTTTGGCATAACTGACTAGGTGTGTGAGTAACTCCATGGATGAGTGACAGTCTGTGACTGTCTGTTTACACTGATTGTATCTAAGGTTATATTAGAGTCTTAAGAGGTTCATGGTATTATCACATGAATGATATCATCAGTGATGTTATCAGTCATGTCAAATGAGATGTTTTCAGTGATGTCATCAGTGATGTCATTTGAGATGTCATCAGTGATGTCATCAGTGATGTCACTAACCATGTCATGAATGATGTAATATGTGACATCATCAGCAGTGGATTGCGGGTGCGCGATATATAGTTAGCGCTTATAACTATATATGGAATTTCAATGGTTTTATGCGAGTAAAATAAGGTTTTGTAAATGCAAATCCCTAACTATATATGGCCTAAAACCAATGGTTTTTTCATTGAATTTTCAAGGTTTTGTAAATGCAAATTCCTAACTATATATCCACTATAACCTCTGTTTTTTTCTGTGAATTTCATTGGTTTTTTAATAGCAAATATGAAAAGCTTTAAAATGTCAAGTACGTGATAGATAAAAACATTTTCGTATTTATGCACGCTGATGTGCTTTGAACGCTGCCCCCCCTCCCCTCTTTTCTCTTAGTAGTACTCTCTCTTTGCAGATAGTGAACGGTAGTTAACGCAGGCCTTTGCCCCCGTTGTAATCCGTCGTGCCTGCTTGTCTCTCCATTTGATTGATTGTTATCCAAGCATTTACTGTTTTAGAATTGGTTCTCTTTGGATCATTCTCTATTTACAAACAAGCACAAAGTCTCAATACTCTGTTTAGTCTTTGCAGATAGTGAAAAATCGTGTAAAAAAATAAAAGTAATCGAGCAAAATCAGTAGGCCACTAATTGGATCTCTTTTTGACCTCGCTAAAATAGAAATATTAGGAACAACCCTTCATGAGAAATACGAAAATAGTGAGATGAACTGAGCTCCACACCATGAGGGCTGCAAGACAGCTCGACTCCGTCACCCACCCCGCCCAAAATAACGACAAACCCTATGCAAATATTAAAAATATAGACAACACACCAGCAAAGAAACAGTGTAAAACATTTTATTAACTAACTATTTACATAACTATTTTATACTTTTTATTGCCCGATCCGGCTAGCTCAATCGATCGAGCATGAAACTCATGCACTCTGATAGCAAGCGTTGCTACTGATGCTATGCAGACCAAAACTGGTTTTCAGTTTGTACATTTTTCTAGATTTTTCAATCCAAGGTTGGTTGACTTTGTAGAACGATGGCTTCAGATTTTCAACATACGGTGTGGTGGCGCGGACTGGGAGGGGGCGCTTCGCTCCTGCCCCCTCCCCAAGTAAGTTTTTCATACGTGAAAGTACAATAATGGTTTTGGTCCCTGAGTTGCTTCAATGTCACTGCCATTCTCAAATGGCATAAGTTCTGGATGTTGGGTGCCATAGTTAGGAGTTCTGAGCAGTGCTTGTAACACTGTCTGAAGCTTATTTCCACCTACTGCAGCTTCACTATTCTCAAAGTAAGTGAGTGTCGTTTGTGGACCTGACTGCATTAGAAAACAATGTGATATGTTACCTTCCTAAACAGCTTGACAGAGGCCCCTGAGGGGTGGTGTGATGGCCATGGACTCGGAGAAGACGCTTGGCTCCGACACCCTCCCCAAGTCTTATAGCACTGGTGTAGCCTGAGATCGCCCCCGACATAAGCGGCCGGCTCCCGGGGTCCGGCGGAACTTTTTGCCTTTTGATGACTCTTCAATTCTGGACCTTGTCCCACAATCCGTTTGACCTGAAGACACGCTGTAGTGGGGCGCCCCTTTACCGTTTCAGTTGCCATTCCGCCCGCTTTTGCTACACTGTGCCTCTTCCGCCATTCTGCTGTTTACCGCCCGCTCTTGCGACTACAGCGTCTCGCTCATCATGTAGTTGAGTTGCTCCCGCTCTTGCGGTGCAGCGATAGGCAGCTGCCACAGGACTCTCAAAATGACTGCCGGCTCTTCGGTTTTGGGCCTGGTCCACTAAAATGGCCCTGGGACACCTTTGAACTCGGACGCTTCCCTGATAGGGCTTGGGTCCCATTCTCGAAAGCGTCCCCTCAGCTGTGAAGATTCTACAAAAGTCTTGGGGGCCTCCGACTCCCGCAGGCTTCTGGTGGGGAGCGGCTGCCATGATTGCTCGTGGAATGGCCACGACGGAGCTACGAGATGGTAGTGCTCTCATGCTGACGCCAGCTTTAGTCTGAAACATCCAGAAACACTGTAGACTACCAATTCGATCAGTTCCGGTAGCGCCCCAACATGACCCGGAAGAGAAGAACTTGCCCTCCCCTCTTTGACTGATGGTTCTTGTTGCCTGTCCCCTCTGTTGTCATTTAACAGAACTTTTTGGACTGCTGAAAGGGGTTGTGTTACGAACGCTGGTTGGTGGAGACATTTTGACTATATTCTTGACCTACGTTGTCGCGTAATGCGTTATATGACACGCCGCGTTAGCGCACCCGGAAGTGATCCGAGGCGCGGCGCGCAGCGCGTAACGTAAGCATAACAGGTCATGTGACTTGTTAATAAAACTTTTCATTGGTTCATTTTGCTTTTGTTATTTTAATGATGAAAAGCTTGGTCATATGACCTAAAAATTACGCTTTTTATTGTTTTCGAACATTATTTTTTTTAAAACATATATGTTATAATATTCCAGGCTAATGTACTTTCCCGGAAAATTTACAACTGTCCTGCAAGTAAAATATATTCCTTTTTCGAGAAAAAGGGCGTTTCTTCCTTCCATGACGGAGCCGTTGAGTAAAAGAGACTCGGCCTGCTGTCTTAGTCGCCGATACGCCTGATTATCAGATTCTTATCGATCACTTTATGTTGCAGAAATGAAAAACACAACTGCCCTTGACCATTTATCTTTACTGCGTTCCTACATATTATACCTTTTATCCGTCATGTAATTGGACTGCTTTATTTCACTTGCCTTTTACTGATTCGAAAACAGTGACTAAAAGTAAAAACTTTACCAATGTAAATACTACTACCGTGTTTTGTTTTAAAAACCTTTATTGTGAAAATGTCAGTATACAAATACGGGTCTATAACCACGTGGGCCGGCCACGGAGCAAACTGAAATCGTATATGATGAGGAGACATTTACACTGTAGAGCAACGTAACGGGCGGGCCATTAGGTTGCAAGAACTAAGGTGTCTAACAGTTGCGGAATCGGTGGACGTACATTTTGTAATTAAAATACGACAGGGCCACTTACAATAACATTTTCTAGATATACATTTGCGAGCAAGGAGTTACGAGTCCCATTTATACCGGCGCCATTTTGGGCGAGGCCAGGCAGGTCCAAGATATAGTCAAAATGTCTCCACCAACCATCGGCCAGACCAGAACCCCTTTCGGCCCTTTATGCTACAAGATGGTGTCTTCCATTCAGAAAATATTGTTGGCAGCATTTTGAAAGGAAACAGAAACAGCCGTTCTCCTAGTGAGTTTCACATTGTTACATTTAGGAAGAATGTTGAAGAGTAGTATGTGGAAAATCTGAAGCCATTTTTCTACAAACTCTCAATCAGACTTGGATAGAAAAAAAAATCCTGAAGAATGTACAAACTGAAAACCAATTTTTGTCTGTATAGCATCAACAGCAACGCTTGAGTCAGCTTTGTGTCAAGCCGCCATTTTCATTCAATCAATAGCGTCCCCCTGCACACATTCAGGCACCTGGTCGTGTCTTCAGATGAAACGGATTGTAGGAAAAGAAGCAGAAAGGAAAAGGAAAAAAGTTCCGCCGGACCTCGGGAGCCGGCCGCCTATGTCATGTGCGACCTTTGGCCACACCAGGGCAATAGTGAAGCTGCAGCAGGTGCAAATAAGCTTCAGACAGTCTTACAAGCACTGCTCAGAAATCTCAACTGAGGCACTCAACATCCAGGACTTGCCATTCGGATCTTGGCGCCTTGTGCTGGTTCCGACCTATTCACACATCGGTCCACTACTGACATCACCTCATAAGCCAACGGGGCACCCCACGCCGACTTTCGGCGCAGCATTGTAGGATGGCCACACCAGTGCGGCAACTTGCTGGACACAACCTCGGTGCCATCCGGATCTCGGCGCGTTCGACTCACTGTACCGCAAGAGTGACCGCAACTCAGCTGGACACGCCGTCTTTCGGCGCAGCATTGTAGGATGGCCACACCAGTGCGGCAATTTGCTGGACACCACCTCGGTGCCATCCGGATCTCGGCGCGTTCGAGTCACTGTACCGCAAGAGTGACCGCAACTCAGCTGGACACGCCGTCTTTCGGCGCAGCATTGTAGGATGGCCACACCAGTGCGGCAATTTGCTGGACACCACCTCGGTGCCATCCGGATCTCGGCGCGTTCGAGTCACTGTACCGCAAGAGTGACCGCAACTCAGCTGGACACGCCGTCTTTCGGCGCAGCATTGTAGGATAGCCACACCAGTGCAGCAACTTGCTGGACACTAACTCGGTGCCATCCGGATCTCGGCGCGTTGTGCTGCCTTCGGCCTATTCGCACATCGGTCCGCTACTGACGCCGCATCATGTGCCAACGGATTTTCTACGCTTTTTGTAGCCCTATGCCGCATACAGGTCATGTGACTTGTTTATAAAACTTTTCATTGGATCATTTTACTTTTGGTTTCCTAAAGATGGAAGGCTTGGACATATGACCTAAAAATAACACTTTTCATTGGTTTAGAACATTTTTTTTTCCCAAACGATGAAAGCCCCACCTTGTTTCTGGATCATTCAGACTGAAGCTGGCGTCAGCATGAGAGCACCACCATCTCGTGGCTCCGTCGTGGTCATTCCGCGAGCAATCATGGCAGCCGCTCCCCACCGGAAGCCTGCGGGAGTCGGGGGCCCCCAAGACTTTTGTAGAATCTTCACGGCTGAGGGGACGCTTTTCGAGAATGGATCCCAAGCCCTAGCAGGCAAGCGTCCGAGTTCCAAGGTGTCCCAGGGCCATTTCAGTGGACCAGGCCCAAAACCGAAGAGCCGTCCGCCATTTTAAGAGTCATGTGGCAGGCGCCTATCGCTGCACTGCAAGAGTGGGAGCAACCCAACAACATGGTGAGCGAGACCTGTAGCCGCAAGAGCGGGCGCAACTCAGCTGGATGGCCGCCACCTGGGGAGGCCCGTTCACGCCGCCTCCCCCACGCCCCCCCCCCCCCCCCCCCCGGGCCGCCGCACGCAAATTTTCGGAGCAGCATTGTAGGATACCAAAACCAGTGCGGCAGTTTACTGGACATCACCTGGGTGCCATCAACATCTCAGCGCGTTCTGCTGCCTTGGGACTATTCGCACAACAGACCGCTACTGACGAGTCCTCCCCCCGCCCCACCCGGGACGCCCCACGCCAATTTTCGGAGCAGCATTGTAGGATCCCAAAACCAGTGCGGCACCCAGGCGACATCACCTGGGTGCCGTCCAGAACTCTGCACGTTGTGCTGCCTTGGGACTATTCGCACAAAAGACAGCTTCTGACCATTGTTGCTTTTTTGGGTGAAAAATTTTAAATGTTTTTACAGTTTTTGTTCCGTTCATTATAGTTAAATGTTAATAAAGTTTTAAAATCTAACTTTGTTGGAGTGCTATATATGTTTAAAAAATCGAGTGAATGGGGCCTTGAATCGGGTTATTGTCATGTGTGGGCTTTGCAAGTGTACTGCTACAAGATCGGACATTTCAAACTCAAATGCACGTTCTTTTTCTTACCTTTCCGAAGCATGGAGCACAATAGCAGGCAGAGAAAGGGTGATGCACGTGTTGAACACTGCCTGGCCTGGCAAGTTGCTGGCAGTGCCCCCCCCCCGCCCGCTCCTGAAAGAGGGCACACACACACCGCCGCCCCGAGTACTTCACAAATCTTTAAAAGACCATGCGCTTGTTCATGAGGCTTAAATGGTTTATCACCCCTTCTAGAACCCCTGCATCGACCCTCTGACGTTTCCTGGAAGAATTAGCACGTAACACAATACCAAGCCCTGTCAGCTGAAACCCCCGAGAAATCATGGGGCATATTATCAAGGGGGTTTATTTCCGCTTTTTGGGCTTTAAAAGCCAAAAAAAAAAGAGATAAAATTATCTCCCTATTACCAAGCTGTCGCTAACACCAGTTAGTGACAGCTAAAAGGTGATAGCGACCATCTTGGGCCCCGCTTTGCATATCAGTGATATTTATCACTAATGACATGCAAAGTGGGCGTGCCAAGATTTTAGCGACTGGAAACAGTCCCTAACCATCGCTATCTCCTATTACAAACTTTTGGAGATATTCGCGCTAAGCGCGAATATCTCCAAAACCTAACACCTGCCCTGAGCAGTTTTAGCCATGTTATCCAATGGGAAGTGGATAACATGGCTAAGAGCATTTGCTGGATAATGCATGAATATCGCTGACTTTTCAACGATATTCATGCATTGCGGCCGTTTTTTATCGCATTTGCGATAAACCTTGCTAATAGCAAGGTTTATGTGCGATAAAATTCGCCGATGTGCGGCGATAATTTTTGTCTCTAAACAAGTTAGAGACAAAAATTATCGCTAGTTGTTGGTAATATGCCCCCGGGTTTTTGCTTGCAGGAATCGGGAGGCGGGAGACTAGCACTGAAATCAGTAGTCTCACGCCTGAATCGGGAGGGTTGGCATGTCTGGATACTCTACAGCTGGGGCCATAAACTACATCCGCAGGGCTAGGTGATAGCCTAGGTCCGGCCTGGACAATCGGACACAGAGGAAGAGGAGTGTCAGAGGGTGCGGTAGTGAATAGGGTGAAAGGGAGGTGTCGGGCGGGCACAGGGTGTGATTCTCAGAGAAGAGCAGCGCAGATGGGGGGAAGTATATGGCCCATGCATGAGAGAAACAGCGGGGGTGACCAGTGCGTGGGGGAGATGCTTGCGAGGGTGGGGAGCCATGCTGAGGATCGGCGGCGTGCAGAGAGTGGCCCTGGTCAAGGCATCTAAAATGGCTGCCGTGCACGACAAAATTGTGGCATTGGACAAAAACGCAAGATGGCGCAGACAATGTTTATCAATAAGGATTCATTTATAACAAAATATTTACTCGCAGTGACAAAATGGTGGTCAACACTTCCTGATTTCCATCGAATCGAACGTTAACAAACGTCACGCAGCAAAAAAAAAAAAAAAAAAGCTCACGCACAGAGCAGTTTTTAGCCATGTTATCCAATGGAAGGTGGATAACATGGCTAAGAGCATTTGCTGGATAATGCATGAATATCGCTGACTTTTCAGCGATATTCATGCATTGTGGCCGATGTGCGGCGATAATTTTTGTCTCTAAACAATTAAAACGAAGCACAAAATGGCGAATTCCCGTTTCGCTACCAGTTTGCGGCCCAGCTCGCGGCCCGTGAAGCGCTTCTACCGTGAAAAATCATTTTTTTTTTATTTTCCCCACGGGACCCTTTAATAACCCCAACAACATTCCTAGGGGATCAAGAGGGGTATACCTTGCCCCCTTTCAATAAATTCCCCCTTCGTTTTTCACCTCTTCTTCTCTCTCGATCCTACCGAGAGATAAGATGGCGGCCGCTCCGGACTGTTTAGAATGTTGACAGACACCGGAGAGCCAATCAGCTTTCTGCGCGCAAAGTTCCGTTTCGCGAAAAGTAAGCGGACCGGATCGCTGCCCGGAGCGCTGTTACAGATATATATCTTGTTTTGAACGTTAATTTCTCAAAAACTACTGGAGCACATATATTGAGACCTAGCAAAGGCACATCGGGCTAACAGTCCCTACAATTTTGCCAAGTTTCGTGCAAATCCATTCAGCCGTTCGAGCTAAAAGTGAATCCAACCGCCCTATGGAAAAATGAATGGGAAAAACGCGTTTGGGACCCCCCTTTTTTCTCGGCCCCCCCTTGACGAAACCCCACCAAATTTTCAGGGGCTGCTCAGAAACAAAATGTGCCATTTTCCTGAAAATTTCAGCTACCAGTTCCAATTCCAGTTCCCCCTTTTCTACGGACCGCCGTCGTAAGTGGCGAGGACATGACGTTCTCGGTGAAGAACCGGGTGTGGCAGTTTGATATATATCTTGTCTAATACCAGACCTAAAAATGCAAATCTTCACACCAAACATAATAAAAACATTCATAAGTTCATGAAAGAGAATCAATTGATGTGGAAATAAAAATGTGAAATTAGAATAATTTGCCAAGAAAACTAGAGAGTAACGAAATTAAAGTGAAAAGTAGAAAATAAACACAAGGGAAAGACCGATTTACGATATCCGCATTTTGCAAACAATTGATAACAACTTTTAGCTCCAATAAAAAGCTTTAACCATTAGACCACAATCCTTCCCGCGGTGCTTTAGATTTACTAGATTTCCAAGTCATTTATTTTCTGAGACTGCCTCAATTGAATGTAGTGAAAAAATGCTCGTTCCTAAAAAATATAATTCAAAATAGTAGGTGACAACACATTTTCTAGGAAATTGCTTAGGGACAGTCATCACATTTGAAAACCCTTCGCCTTTGCCATTAGCAGAGGTAGTAAACAAAAAGGGAAATGGTTATTTCAAACATACTGACAGGGAGTATTCACAGAGCAAGCCAAAGCTAAATATGAAAGCACATGTCCATTTTGTTGACTGCATTGAATGTATTTGAAAAGTCGGCTTTTGAGAATTTCTGTTCATAACTGCAACACTGTTCATTCAAGCTTATACCTTAGGATGCCATGAACTAAGCATTACAATGCATCAGAAGAGCATGGTGTTCTGAGCAGAACACATGTGATGCTTTTAATATTCCACTGATGTACATAACTGCACTTGGATAGCATAATATATGGACTGCACAACCACTAGACGCTAATGTTGTGCACAGTGTGATGGCGGCACACAATCATGTCTACGCATAGTGGGGCAGATTTACAATAACTTCCGCATCCCTGCATATCAGCAGGGATGCGTCAGTTATTGTGCGCCGCCACCCTGGATGCACCACATTTACAATGCGGCGCACCATGGGGCAAAAACGGCACAGATGCGTCACACATCTGTGCCACTAAAAAGCAGCGGATTGCTGAAGTTGCGTCGCAAGCGTGAGGCAGCTCCAGCAATGCTCTGGGGGGCCATATCTCCACAATGCTGCGTCAATCCTTACGCCTGCTTCAAGCAGGCGCAGGGTTTTGACACAGCATGGGCCCAAAAGTGACTGAGTGAAATGTTGTAGATTTTACTCAGCCACTTTTGGGAGGCGTTCCTGTGCCGGAACGCCCCCCCTACAATGGAACGCCTCCTTCTGGCGCAGGGCTTCACAACGTGATACATCTGGGAGATGCGTCACGTTGTAAATACCCCGCACCATGGTGCATCATTTGCGCCGCCGCTGCGTCACAAAAGTGACGCAACGGCGGCGTAAAAGAGGCGCTGGCGGCTTGTAAATCTAAAGTTAGAACTTTACTACTCCTAAATTGAGAGAAATCCTAACTTTAAGACTTTCGGTATTCACAGAAGGCATTTAGGAGTCCTAAAGTTAAGAGTCCTAACTTTACTACTCCTAAACTGAGAAAAATCCTAACTTTAAGACTTTTGGTATTCACAGAAGGCATTTAGGAGTCCTAAAGTTAGGACTCCTAACTTCTGTGAAAACCGAAATGAGTAAGTGCCTTCTGTGAATATCAAAATACGTAAGTGCCTTCTGTGAATGCAAAAATGGTAGTAAGTTTAGGATTTTGTATTAAGTGAGTTCTATGAATCGGGCCCTTTATTGCTTATGCGCTATATAGTGTTATCAGTAAAACTGTATGCCTGTGCAAACTTAGTGATCATTTCAAAGGCAAAACTGCTGTCTGTAGTTTACAATGTGCCAATGTGTCAATATGCTACCCCACCATACTTTAGCAATATATTTGTGACAATGTACTCTTAATTGGAACACCATCTACATATTACACCCTTACCACAATCCTGCTGAATGGGCGTGGCTCACTGGAGACACTGATTCTTTCTGTACTGCTTGAATTTTTCGGAATCCCTGTGAGTTTAGAGATATAATATTGATGGCAGCACATCCAATCTTACAATTGTCCCAGCACCACTTCCGACTAGCGCCCTCGGAGCTTATACAGCACTGGGAGCTTGCTGTTAACTCAGTTCCCTCAACAGTGGGAGACAGATGTTGAGCAGCAGAATCCCCTGAAGCAAGTATGGGGGCATTGCAAACCCCTCAATGCACATGCACTAAGTGGCTGAGCAGTGGGCACGCTCACTTTCTAAATGCAAAGTACCCCATTTGCCCCTGGCTCTTGTGCTCGCTGTAGCATCCTGCTTCAAAGAACCACAGACACAGGTTCTTGATTAACAGAGCTTTATTAACTATGTCTTATCTCTACCCTGTCCCTACTCTAACTGCCCCTTTCCTGTGTCCGCTCCTCCTCTTCCTCTGGCCCCCTAGCTCCACCCACTCCCAGCTACTAGTATGCTAACTTCATAGCATCTCCCCCTTTTGTGACAAAACAAACAAAACATACTGACTTCTCAGTCCATCTCTGCGATCAGTCTCTTGGGTGGACGTACGTCACGATGAGGCCGTGGCGACCTGGCTCTCGGACTATTAGTGCTCAGTGTCTCAATGATCGGAGCAGTGCTCTCACGATCATCTGAATGCAGATCGTCCGAACTAGGAGCGTCCATTTCACTCATCCTGGTCCTGGAGGTATCTTGTGGCAGTTTCTTAAAGTGCGAGATGTTTCTCGTGACTCGCCGCTGCTCGGACTCCGCCGTCAACATAGTTCCTCTCCTTTTCGTGATCACCAACGGTTCGTCCTTGAATAGACAGTCAGTCTTTTTCTGCGGCTCCTGCTTGACAATAACACGATCCCCTTCATGTAACGATAGTGACCTCGCTCTTCTCCGGTGGTCCGCATAGGCCTTCATTCTTTCTTTGTTGCGTTCGTCAGTTGCTCTTATTTCATGTGGATCTTTTGCCGATGATGATGCTTTCAAGGCTCCATCCCACGTTGGAATGCGATTCCTCATAGGACGTCCCAGCATGAGTGTCGCTGGGCACTGTCCAGTCGTTGCGTGAGGGGTTGTGCGGTAAGCTCGGAGGACTTCATTAAGTGCTGCTTGCAGATCCCTTCCTTCCGCGGTCGCATGTTGGAAGGTCTTTTTCAGTGTAGCCATGAATTTCTCAATTGTCCCATTTGCCTGTGGCCAGAGGGGTGTAATCCTACGGTGATAAAAGTCTAGGTGTTTCGCAAAGGCTGCAAAGTCTTTCCCATTGAAAGGGGGCCCATTGTCTGATTTAACTGTCTTGGGAACCCCCCACGTTGCAAAGACTTCATCAAGTACTTTAAGAGTACTGGAGGCGTTTGTGGACGGTACAAAGCATGCAATGGGATATCTAGAGTATTCATCAATGATGGCCAGTACATATTTGCCCGATGACAGGGGTCCATAGAAATCAATAGCAATCTCCTGCCACACACCACTGGGTAGGGTGGTCATGTGTAATGGTGCTGGGGGATCGCTCTTGCTAGTGAGTTGACAGAGATGACAATCCTTCAAGGTGACTTCCACCAATTGATCGAGGTATAGAAACCACACTCGTTCCCTTAGTGCTCGTTTGGTTGACACAATCCCCCGATGTCCTTCATGTGCAAGGGCAACCACTCCTTGTCTCAGTTGAGTGGGGATTACAATCCTCTGGTCTCGCAACAGTATGCCATCAGTGGTGGCCGACAGTTCACCACTCACATGCCGGAAGGCTTGCATTTCACGTTGGGCAGAGGAGTCGGCATTCTCATCCTGAGGGTCGTGTCTCCATCGATTGTTTCGAACCCTGTGAAGGACTTTCTGCAGGATGACATCCTGTGCCGTGCTCTCCCGAATGGTGGCCATGGGGATAGCTGGAGGTAGAGCTCGGTCAGTCACAAAGTGTATGTATTCTTCCGCAATGGATGAATTGGAAGCTGACGATGGAAGTGGGTGCCGGGACATGTAGTCCGCTGGATTTTCAGACTTCCCCGGTTTGTGGATTATTGTGAAAGTATATTCCTGTAACCGTAGGCCCCACCTTTCAATCCTCGGGGGCATTTTGGATCGTGGGTTTCCATAAATGGTGATCAGAGCTTGATGGTCTGTAATTAACGTGAAATGTTTGCCATATATAAAAACATGAAAATGTTCACATGGCCATACAAAGGCTAGGCTCTCCTTTTCGGGCTGTGAGTATGCCCGTTCCGGGTCAGTCAGACTACGACTTGCATAGGCAATTATGCGGCGTTGATCTGAGTCATTTTCATATTGTGCCAGGATCGCTCCAAGCCCCACGGGGCTGGCATCCACAGTTATCTCAGTCTTTCGCTTTGCGTTGAAGTATGACAGGTGATCCGCTGACTCCACCGCTTTCTTGATTTCCTTGAATGACTGCTCACATTGGGGAGTCCATTCAAATGGTTGACCCTGTTTGGTTAGCATGCGGAGGGGATGGCTGATCGTTGCGTAGTCCCTAATATAACGAGCACAATAGCTGGCCATTCCAAGGAATGACCTGAGTTCGCTGACATCCTGGGGACTCTTGGTGTTGTTTAAGGTCACAATTTTGTCAGGGTCAGGCTTCATGCCAGCTCCAGAACAGATATGTCCAAAGAACTTCAGTGTGCCCTGGTGAAATTCGCACTTCTCTTTGTTCAGAGTCAGGTTTGCCTCCAATAGGGCATGACAGACACGATTGAGTGCGATATCATGTTCTCGTACGTCAGAACCAAGGATGTCATCGCTATAGTTGAGCGTATTAGGAATGTTTTGAATGACTTGCCGAATCGTTTCCTGAAATATTTCGGCCGCTGAGGAAATTCCGAAGCTCAGTCTTTTATATTTAAACAGCCCCAGATGGGTTGCAAAGGTGGTGATATATCGTGACCCCACATCCAGTTCCAGTTGATGGTATCCTTTATTTAAATCCAACTTGGAAAACACGGTGGCCCCATTGAGTGCTGCGATCATATCGCTCAAATCTGGTCCCGGGTGTCGTTCTCTTTCGATTGCAGTGTTGGGCAGGCGCATGTCTACACAGAGTCTGACTTTGTTGGCCGTGCCCTTCTTTGGGACAATAACTACTGGGGATACCCATGGGGTCGGGCCATCAGTGCGCTCGATGATATCTGCTGCTAACAGATCCTGGAGTTCTTCCTCAACAGCAGTCTGTAGATGAAATGGTACCCGTCGAGGGTGTTGGGCGACGGGTCTGACTTGTTCATTAATATGCAGTCGCACCTGACAGTCTTTCAATTTGCCCAAACCCTGAAACAATCCGGGAAACTGGCGAGTCACATCTTGGTTGTCGCTGACCTTGAAAAAAATTTCTACTAAGTGAAGCGTTCAGCGGTTGGCAAGCTCAATAGACAGTCTGCTTCGGGGCCCTTGATGACATGGATGACCGCTGATATTGTTGTGTGGTCATGTTTAAGAGTCGTCGAGAACTTCCCCAGGCAGGGAAGTGGCTTCTTGGCCATCCACGTGAAGACTCTCACGGGTGCAAATGTCAGAGGAGGCCGTGGGCTCATTCTTTCGTATTCGGTGACTGGAATGTAGTTTAAGGATGCACCAGAGTCTAATACAAACTTTGTGTCGTGATTGCCAACCTTGATATCCAGCCAAGGGTATTTCTTAAGCTGGTCTGGATCTGCCGCCAGGTTCAGGTACTCGATGGTGTATGCTGAGTCTCGGGACGACGGTCTGGATTCTCTGGAAGGTGACCTCCGCTCCCACCTGGACCGACGTGACTCTCTGCTAGAGTGTGACGACCCAGAGGACTGCTCCGTCTGGTCTTGGACAGCTCGCACATGGTGTCTTCGGGTGTTGGACTGAGTCATTCTTGGGGCTCTGCTTCGTGTGTCAGACCGTGGTGTCCTTGTGGTACCACTTCATTTCTCCTTATTGTAGTCCCCACACATCACTTCGAAGTGGTTAGTCCGACCGCACTTCCGGCATCTCTGGCCCATGGCAGGGCAGCTGTCCACATGAGGGTAGTCATACCCACACCTGTAGCATTTCCTCACCCTTTCCGAATTTCTCTCCTTCTTACATGGCTATCGTTGCTGATATTTTGATTGTTCTTGACGGGAAGACCAGTGCGACCTCCATTGTCTGTCTCTTAAGCTCCTTCGACCGTCGCTTTTGGCGTGCACACGTCACACTTGTTCATGACTTCCTTTGTATTCCGTTTCAATATCGGCTGCGTACTTTCCGCCTGATCATAAACTCGTGTCATCTCCTCTATGTCATCTAGTCCATGTACTTTTCGCAGTAGACGCCTCCTAAGTTGATCAGAATAACATCCGTCTATTATTTGTGATTTGATGGCAGCATCTGTTGAGAAATTATCAAATTCACAGTGCTTGGCCAGTCTCCGCAGACGCATCATGAAGGCACTCATGGGCTCATCCTTTCCTTGCCGAGCGGAGTGGATTGTGTGGCGTTCGTAGTCTACATTTCTTTTGTGAAGATATTTCTTATTCAAGATGTCACGTGCTTTGTCGTAAGTATCCGTGTCAGTAGCAGGAAGGTCTTTGAGTATTTTAACTATCTCTCGCCCCGCCAGGTTGCGCAGGGCAATCAACTTCTTTTTGTCGCCTACAATGTCCGATCCTTCAACGTAGTCTTCAAACTCTTCCAGCCATTCTTGCCATCTGGGACCCATACTCCCTCCAGTCGTCACCTTGAGGGGCGCGGGTGCCCGCAGGAGCGACCCGCCTGTGGCCTGGGGATTGGTGTCATCTTCGCCGGACATTTTGCAGCAATCTCACTTGGTTTCACCAATGCTTGTTTCCTTATTACTGCATGCTCACTTGCCGCTGATTGCTTATTTATCAATGCGTGTTTGATTGCAGATACCAATGCTTGTTTGCTCGCCAATGCTTGTTTGATTTCCGGTGTCAATGCTTGTTTGTTTGCCAATGCTTGTTTCTTTGCCAATGCTTGTTTTATTTCTAACGCCAATGCTTGTTTGTTTACCAGTGCTTGTTTAGTTCTGCTGCCAATGCTTGTTCATTTGCTCAGTGCCTGACTTCAAGATGGCCGCCTGCAGTTTGCACAGGGAGGGTGTCTTGAAAGTTGCCTGATTCAAAGATGGACGCAGTGGTTATCTGCAGGCACTACTTTCTCTCTCTGCATTCAGCCCTTTTCTCCATCCAGAACTCACCGGCAGTCGTCTCCAGGAACAGTATCCTCCAGATTCAACTCCCTCTGGTCGCCACTGCAGTCAGGTGAGGTTGGGGTGGGCTCCCGCCTTCCTTTGCAGAGTCCTCGGCTGCGGCAGGCCAATCCTCACGCATCCGGCGTGAGATTCTCCGACATCGGAGCTCGCTCAGGCTCCAATTATTTCGCGCACAGCAGCGCTCGACAGCAGGCCTTCGTGGGGCGATCTACCCCAGGATTTACTCGTCTCTGGGCCACTGCAGTCGTCAGATCGGGTTGGGGTGGGCTCCCAACTCGATTTTTGAATTCCCGCTCTTTGGTGCCGATAGCGTGCCAAAGCTCACGCATCAGGCGGGGCTCGCGTTTTCAGCGCGAAACTTCTCCTTTTCTCGAGCGCTTCAACGCTCGTGGTAGCGGCTCCCTCTGGGCTCCCACGATCACAGGAGGGGCAGGGTCACCTACTGTTGGTCTCTCCTTTGGCTGGCAGCATTGCACAGCAGCAGGCTTTTCTTTCCAGCGCTGCAGGGGACAGGGTGCTCTCACACGATTCTGTGGGCTGCAGTCTTGCTCAATCCCACCCTCGTCACCAGTTGTAGCATCCTGCTACAAAGAACCACAGACACAGGTTCTTGATTAACAGAGCTTTATTAACTATGTCTTATCTCTACCCTGTCCCTTTCCTGTGTCCGCTCCTCCTCTTCCTCTGGCCCCCTAGCTCCACCCACTCCCAGCTACTAGTATGCTAACTTCATAACACTCGCAGAGGTCAAAGAAGATGTTATACCCATGCTGCAGTGTGGCTTTTGAAGACAAGACAGTCACAGTAATCATAGTGCGGCAATCCAATAGTGGTCTGACCGCTAGAGTTGTGTTAGGGCGGTCGGACCACCGGTGCAGCGGTGGCCGGACCGCCATCACCACTCCACTATGAGTTTGACAGTCCATGGACTGTCAAACTCATAATCAGGCCCATAGACTTTGGAATGAGTACTAGAACAGGAAAAATGAACTATTTAGGCATTGTTCAGTCATTCTCTGCTAAAACAGTGCCGAGGAAATAACTTCATAGGGTTACTAATGCACAATTCTTCCTTACTGAAAGTATAAGTAGGAATAGTTACCCTTCACTGACCAATGGAAATTGGCCAGAATCTCAGAAAACAAGATGTTGCTACCAGTGAGATACTGAGAAAGAGGGAGTTACTTGAGTAACTGTTATGCACAGTAATGTGCCAGAGGTAGACCAGCCAACAACTGAACAGGAAGAGCTGAGCCAATGGTCTGTCTCGCTCCAAGAGCCCATCTTCACTCCAGGAGCCCAAACACAAGCTGGGCTATTGCAACATTTGGCATGGAAATAGTCCAACAAATATTATACAAAAATATGATAACGTGTCTTCAAAATCCCCAAAAATATATTTCTTTAACAAGCTCTACACTTTAGTGCCTCCGATAATATCACTGGATTGAAAGGCATTTATTAAAAGTGATAGTTTTTAAACATTAACTTCAAAACATTGATGCATGCACATTGCCAACCATATTATTAGCGAGCTAAAAGCAAGTCAGTTGTCATATATACCCTATATGTGGAATATATTCTTATTTTATATGGAGTAACATTATAGTCCATTAAGTCAAACTCAAGAAAGATTTTGTGCAGCACTCATCCTCATGTTTTTCAAGGTTTTCTCATATACTTTAATGAAAATCAGAGGCAAGATAAAATGAAAAAATGTCCTAGGATCACACAATTTGGTCAAGTGGTGAAACTGGAATAGATCCAAGGGTTTCTGGTTTCACATTGTGCAATTCAGCCACTAGATTGGTAATGCTTTCTCTCTCCTGACTGACATCAAAATGTGATGCTTTGTCTTTCATTCTTATTACATGAGGTCAGAGTATGGGTAGCAGGTAAAAGCCACATGAAATTTCCGCTCAATTTGGACTTGAAGGCTCAAGATGACCATGAGCTGAATCAAAACCTGGCATCTGACTCAAGTCATCAGTGGCTCACCAAACTCTTTACTTTACTCTGGGTATTCTGTGCCTGAACTAAGTTTAGATGCTCCTGCCAGTGTCATACCTGTTTTGTATGTGAACATATATTAACTTACACTACTGCTGACAGTCTTGTACCTGTTCTGTGTGTGAGGGGAACTTACACTGCTGCCAAATGCTGCAGTGTGTGTGTGTGTGAGTGTGAGAGAGAGAGTGTGTGTGTGAGAGAGAGAGAGAGTGTGTGTGTGTGTGTGTGTGTGGGTGTGTGTGTGTGTGTGTGTGTGTGTGTGTGTGTATGGCTCAGTATGTGTGTGGCTTTGTGACTCTTTACTACTTACTCTTTCACTCTTTACTACTCGCTCTTTACTACTCACTCTCTAATACTCTACTACTCTCCACTCACTCTCTAATACTCACTATCACTATACTCACTACTACTCACTCTCTATTAATCACTCTATTACTCTCTAGTACTCACTCTACTACTCTACTACACACTCTCTACTCCTCTACTACGCACTCTCTACTTCTCACTCTCTACTACTCACTATTACTCACTCTACTACTAGGTCTCGCATTTGCAAGAGATTTAGCTATTGGCATTGTAAATGACAATGCCATTTATTTATCTGTTTTCAAAACCAACACATAAATAAAAATGTTGTCATTTACAATGCCTATAGCTCTAACTTTTGCAAAGGCGAGACCGTTGCATTGTAAATGCTTGTTTCTGGTTTTAAAGGAACTGGGGTTTCTTTGTGGAACAGGGTCTGCTTAAAAAAAAAAAATACACACAGGGACAGCTATTTGTTATCTGCTTCAGGCCACTCTCCCTGTGCTTGGCACCGCCCACAAGGGGTCGCAAATTACAAGCTGCCTCATGAATATTAATTAGGCAGGTCATTCTGCAAACCCAGCAGTTTTCTATTTTGCAAACGGATCTATTAGTACAGAGGTCAGTTTGCAAAATCAGACTGAATTTGCAAAAAGTCAGTGTTCATTTTGTGACTGCTTTTTGTAAATCCAATCTCAGTGCATCTGGCCGAATATTCCTTACTTTTGATTAAAAACCCTGGGTTTTACACTCAGCTCTAAAAAGACCTTGCAGGGCCTTCCGTTACACTAGGTGAGGTTTGGAACAAGGGAGTTTTATCCTCCACAGCATCATTTCCCTCTTGGACCTACGGTGGTTATTAATCTTCCCACTGTCTACTCTAACCCAGTGAATACCCCTTTGTATATATATTTTTATCACTTGTTTGGGATGGGGGGCGCATATACACAGGAATTGCCTACTCCGTGTATGTCATACTACTGACATATGCATAATTACAACATTTGAGATTGTCGCCGTTACAGTAAGGTACATTACCTTTTATAGCTCTTAGTTTAGATGCAGAATTACAATGGGGTACATTACCCTGTCGTGGCACTGGAATTGTTCTGTGTAGAATGTGACATGTGTTGATTGCATTTATGATATACAATTGATTAGCCTCATAAAACTATTCATGTACTAAAGTTCATTCCATGCTCTTATTGTACAATAATATTTCCTTCCAGCTGTTATATGCAGAAATCTGTTTCAGTACATTAATTTTGCCAAAGCTGTTCCATTTTACACAGCATGACACGCTTCTGGATTTCTGTTCCAATTATGATTGCTTTAATTATATGTTATTAATTTTTATTCATTTGTATTCACGATTGAGCTCTAGATTTGGAATGTATCTAGCGCGTCGATTGGCTTAGTAGTATTTCTTCCATGTTAATTACAGGCTTACGGAACGAATGCATTGGCGATTCAAATGTGATTTTATTGCACTCATTTTCTGCATCTTCAGACATTTTAAATTGATTTATTTATAAGTATTGAGGACATAAGACAATCATTTTTGCAATTGCAGTCTATGGTTTTGGTATTTGTTCCAAAACTATAGTATTTTCTTCATGTTCATGAATCAAGAGGTGTATTCTCAACTTGAGAAAGGCATTGCCGAAACGCGTTGTTCTTTATGTGCACAAATAAAATCTGTGTACTGTCCTCTGGAGTGGCGCTGGACTTCTTGGTGGGATTTCCTACTTTGTTCCTGCTTTCTGCAATATATATATATATATTCCAATAGTACCCTGTCATGCAGGACCTAGGCTGTTTACAGATAACATATACCGTGGGTCAGGTGGCAGACTGACCCTGTACACCCCCACAGAATATATTAGCCATTAGGTGAAAGGTTTAGTCCATAAAAGGCTGCAGTCCTTATAAGGCGTGATGTACTTAGAAGGCATTCTGTCCTTATTTTGAGTTATGTCCTTATAAGGCTTGTTCATAAGAAACAACAGGAGCTGATGCAGAGAAAGTGTGCGATGTTTCTTGGACCTATATTAGGATACCAATATGAAATATAACATCTGTTCTTACTGGAGCTGGAGAGAGCTAATTCATATGAATGAGGTGGTGTTGTGTGTTCCATGTAGAGGTAACATTAAGTCCATATCATTCCATCTCCCATTTACCATCCCATTCCCCTTTCCCTTTTGTGTGATCAGTTGAATGGTCCTGTACCTGTCCAGCCTCTTCTTTGGTGAAGAAGTTGACTGAGAGAACATTGTGAATGTGTGAATGTGTGACGGCTCCTTGACTGGCAAATGCTATGCTGTGCAGGGACAGTTATGTGACAGCTGTGCTCTTGCACTGGAGAATTATAGCTGACGTCCACCTTTATGCCCTGATTTTGACAGACTTATCCCAAGTTCCCTGCAGTTTTCCATGGACACGTTCCAAAAGCTTTAACCTGACCAAATGTATCCATGATAAACCCTGAGAGTGCAGTAGTGTTACTTTTTTTGCAATACCCGTTAGATCAGAAATTTAGTTTTTGTGCAAAATCAAATGTACATCAAGACTTGCAATGAAGGTGTCTGTGGTGTCACAATGAAGCCACTATGTGATGTTCAGGCCTTGCTAATATGAAATGTGTGCTCTAATTTAGAATGAGTTCTACTTTGTAAATTAGATTCTATGTTTGGAATGAGAGTTCTAATTAGGAAATAAAAGAATTCCATTAGAATGCAGATTGGAACCACACTTCTAATTTGGATAGTCAGAACTGAGTTTGGAATGCAAATTCTACCCTTGGAATGCCTCTTGTGCAAAATATAAATTGTTTTTTCAGGTTCAAGCTGCAGCTGTGTATGATGTCTAAGGTTCATTTTGTGAGCAGTAATGAGCAGATTCTAAGGCTACAGTTTTGTTGGGCACCTCGTCTCCCCTGGGTTCCCAGAACTACCTTCTATTGACTGAATGGGTGCAATGCCTCTTGAAGCTGTGTAGAGTCACACAAGGAGTCTATGGCAAGCCAGGCCAGCACAGAGGCATTCACACAGATGAAGACTCAGAGCCCAGCCATAAGGCCACTGCCAGGCTCTGCCAGTCAGTGCAGAAGAAAGATGCAGGGTGTCTTCTAATTCTTAGATCCCACCCTGCCATTTGAATACCTGAATCACACCTGTGAAATGGGCAGAGCAGATAGGAGGAAACAGAATGAAACGCTGCGCCTTCCTGTGCAGTGCACTAGGCCCGTCTCATCAGCGCCTTTAGAGATTCTCTTATGATGGGTTTGAAGGACATTCTTTTTGGCAGCGACATTGAAAGATGACTATTGTTAATTATTGACCACAGTGGCTACAACATCTGTAGAATAATTAAGACAAAGAGAAATTCTGAAACAAATCCTCTGACAGCTTCTGTCTGTCTAGGCAGGTTCAAAATAAAAATCTGTAAGCAAATAAGAAAACACAGGAAACCTTACTAATTAGTTCATTGTAACTGACTTCCTTCCCTCAATTTTGGTTCTGTGATGTCATGTTACAGACGGGCTTACACCTATCAACATATTGTAACACTGGTCTCTCCATGCAGCCTTGAGTGTTATAAGCATTTCAATCGATCCCTTGAGACATCAGGTACTACAGCACATCCTGGGTCCTGGCAGGCTTGTGACATCATCTACCTCATCACACCCCTGGCAGATATTATGACATCATTCACCACTTAGCTATATATAGAGCCATAGCCAGGGATGCCTGCAGTGTGAGTGAAGTGTGTGGGCTATGAATGGTGTGAATGTGGTGTGAGTGAGGGACTTTAGGGCACTCAGACTGACATCAGACAGGCAGGATGGCCACAACTGCTCTACTTCTCCGAGGCCTGACAGGAGCTTGCCTGGTTCCTTCACAGAGGAGAAATCAACAAACACCACGCAGATCGCAGCAGCCAATGAGAAGGCAGTCATGCACTGTGACGTGGGGGTGCAAGGACCAGTCGGTGTGGTATGGCCAAATAAGAAGCTGTTTTCCAGGTTCTCCAGTAGGCAAATTGAGCTCGACGAACCCAAGCACCACCCCTATCTGGAGCTGGACACCGGATCTCTGATCTGATGAGCAGCAAGGTAACCCCTGAATGACGGTGTGAATGGTATGAATGCAGCCGCGGCCGGTAGTGGGAGTACCGGCCGGGCGGTGACGGGAGGGGCAGGGGCAGGGTGGGGGGTAGTAATGTATGGATTACGGAGTTTCACAGGTGAGTAAACATATACATAAATAAAAAGAATTTTGTTGCGTGCACTGCATCACCAAATGTGATGCAGTGCGCGCAACAAAATTAGTTTTATTTATTTATATGTTTACTTACCTGTTAAACTCCGTAATACATACATTACTACCCCCCACCCTGCCCCTCCCCCTCCCACGTCACCGCCCGGCCGGTACTCCCACTGCCCCACGGCTGGTGTGAATGTCCAGTAGCAAAGGTCAAAACCTTGGCGTGGTGCTACTGCTCACAAGTTTACCCATGAACTTGTGCTAATTTGACCTATTTTGGATGAAAGTGGATCGTGCATTGGCTTTGATTTCTTTGTCTTTCTGTTCTGTGTTTTTCTCCTAACGGGTTTCTTGTCCTTTCATGTTGCCTTTCTCACTTTTGCTTTCTAAATCTCACTTCATTGTCTTCATACATTCTTTTATTCCTTCGTTGTTCAATTCTATGAGTTTTTTTCATCTCATTTGTTAAGTCTTATATTTTATTCTTTCGTCCTGTATAGGCTTCCAACTTTCCTCATTGCTTTTTTCTATTTTTTATCTTGGAATTTCTCTTGTCCAGAATATTTTCTTTCCTTATTCTCATGTATACTTTCTCTTATTCCAACTTCCATACTTTCTCTTTATTTCCTTGTTCTTCTTTATGTTGTCTTTATATTTTATCCTTTCTGACATTGTATTCGTTTTCATATTGTTCCTTTTACCACTCTTCACTTCATTACTTTCTGGCATCAATACATCCCAATTTGTTTTATTTTAGGTGTTTCTTTTTACAAATGGGACAAATATATTTTAATTTGTTTGGGGATGACTTTTGAATCACCAATAGAATGGGGTACCTAGAAGATGTCTTAGCCATTTCAGATGTAGCCACTACCTTGTAAGCAGTGAACCCTATCCTGGCACCATTGAGCTGTATATTACATCTGTTCTGCATCTTACCAGAGTAGCTGTTTGAGTTACATGAATCAAGAAGACGAAACTGGACAAAAGGACCTACTTAAGACCTTGTGTTCAACAGAAGTAGAAAGACACTGAAAGATGCTAAGACCAAAAATAAATTTTTGAAAGTCCTGCACCTGTCCTTAGAGGGGACAATATCTGAGAGGAGCTTCTCGGCACTGCAAGAACTGTGAGGTATAAAGAGGACTGGACAGTAAACCTTTGAGCTATTCTGAGTCTGCAGTGAAGATGGCCACTTACACTTTTTTATTGTATAGCCTGCTTTTATTTTTAGACCATGTGTAGAGTCTTATTGCTGTAATAAGAAATGTGTACAGGTGTTGAAACCTGTTAAGCAAGTCGGGATTAGGCCCTGATACAGTATCCAGGAAAAAAGCACTGGTAAAGCCAATCGGTCTGACACTGGCTGGCAGTCTTTTGATTTTGCCAATTCTTATTTTGTTTTCTTATTTTTGTTTTATAGTAAAGAGTGTTTTTTTCTCACTCTCACCACCTTTCTTACTTCTGTTTTCTTGTCTTCCACCTCGGTTCAAACCTGGTTTGTTTGTGTTTGCCTTCAGAGAGGACATAGTCTGGCAGTTCAACTGGATGGTTCCCATGAGGAGCAGGGTCAAGACTGATTTGCCAAAGGCAAGGTATTAACCGAGGTGGCATGGTGAGCAAAAGAACCATTAAAGGGAATGCTACCCGCATGAGTGCCCGTGGTTAGATTACTTTCAAGCATTCCTCACATCACCTTTTGAGAGAACTTTACATGGACCAATTGTACGAAGCCTATATTTTCAATCCTAGAAACTCACATAGCCATAAATTGAAAATGTTGCTTCAGTATATTCATAATGATTTTGATATTTGGCTGGGAACTGAGAAAAACCTTTTGGCATTTGTTTTATCGCTCAACAACTGCAATCCTGACTTACAGATCGCACTTGAATGCAGAAATAAAAAGACAATTATATGAGAAAAAGTATCTTAAGATCAGGATTAAAAACAAAGAGTTTCAATAGTGCCTTATGTAAACCTGCCAAGTAAAACTCTATCGCAATATGGTAGCTTTCATTCCAGGGCGGTGAGAGATAACTTGTCCTCGTTCTGCTTCTCTGGTTTGGTGGATGTGATTAATCATCAGTGACGTCTTGGATTGAGATTCCTGTGTGATAAAGTGTGGTTTCTGTATGGTCGAAGTATGTGGTCTTGCAGGGGTGCCTTAAAGTGCAATACCGATAAAATATGCAAAGATGGAACCCGGGTACTCTCTTAGTAGACCTCCTCTCAGTATACTCTCCAAGTATACCTTCTATCAGTCCTGGTGGAGTGACAAAGACCACACAGGCTACTTAGAGGAACAATTGTGAAGCTTTTCAAATCAGCAAAATTGACAATAAGCAATTGACACGCATTGAGAGGATTCCAACACCATTTTAGAAAAATAGCTCTGATTTGATATATTTTTAGATACAAAAATGCAATCAGTACATACAGTATGACCAGAGCAATCAGTTTTCAAACAGTAAATAAATCAATACTTTGCAATGTGAAAACCATTAATGTTACGGTCAGTGGGAAAAACACATCTGCAGTTGATACTTTAAACAGTGAGTTCAATGGAACTGTTAGAAACGGGTAGCGTAGTGCAGAGCGGGCGGGCCAAACTCTGGAGGAAATGTGTATAGCATCTGCGCAGCACACTCACAGGCGACACACCAGGCACACTACAAAAAGAGACTCCACACCAAGTTGCATGAAAAAAAAGCTTGTGTATTATACCAAACACAGTAGGATGCAATCACAGTTGTGAACACGGCGCCAACTGGCACGGGTAGCCGTATACAGGGGATTATTTACATGGCAGGGCCAATTGGGCCTCTGCCAACATCATCACCAAGTACACAGATACAATGAAAGTCCATAAGCAGTAAACGTATAACAGCCAGTAGTTACTGGCCAGACCAGGCCCTAAGTAGAAATCCTTGGCATAAACCTCAACAATGTGAACCCTAGGAAAAAGCATTAGGCCCATCGGCACAGCCATAGGTATGAACACATTTGTATAAATAACTTTAGCATGAAGCATAACCTGGAACATCAAAACCTGACATTATGCAACTTCATATGCATTAGCCATCACTAGGCATGGAAACCACCACAGCATGAAGTAGACCTAAAACCGCATCAGCATAGGTACAAATCATAAACATGGGGCACACTATGCATAACCATAGGCACAAAACATATGAGCATGGAGACATAATCATATTTGCATAAATCACTTGAGGCATATGCTGAGTAGGCCTTGGGCATAGAACCTCTTGCAGGGCATCAGTAAGCAGGAAAACATTACATGGGGGCACTTTACACAAACCCCACTTAGACCCAGGATCAGCAGCGCCAACATTTGGGAAAAAGATATTAGGCAGGATCAGAGCTCCTCCTGGTGCGTGAAAACACAACGTGCAGACCTCCAGCCTCTTATGGCATCAACCTCATTGGCAATGGGCAAATAATGAAAACATCATGGCATTACTGAGAGTGGCACCTTCTGCACAAAATCGCCAGTGTAAATGCACCATCCGATAGCCATAAATCAAACTCCTTTCATTAAGCATGAATTACATTTGTAGGAGGCATCATCAGTAGCCTACAGGCCACAGTAGACCTGCCAATCATACTCTGCACCAATCCTATGGTTTAAACATATTATCATGTGGCTTCTCTTTTGCAGGAACACAATAGGCCTAAAATCAGCACTGAAAACCGGAGGGAAAAGCATTAGGTATCATCCTAGGTACAAATGCATTATGCAACAATAGTATGCAATAAATCATATGGGGCAAAAGGCCTCGCCAGCACAAACACAGTTCGCCTCAATCGGAGGCACAACACTCTGAAACTGACCCGAGGCCAACTGACCTCTCTCCGGGGCTCAAATGCCATATGTCCCGCAAAGTCAGGGCTGGCTGCAAAAACAGCAAAGTGCGCAAAGCGCTCGGGCAGGGCATGAGTGTCTCTCACTCCTCTCTCTCTCTTCTCATGAGGAGTACAATGCCCCCAATACGTTGCAGCTGCCAGCGCACTCGCGGCGCTGCTGGGAGTCAGGCCCAAAAATAAGCACTGGCACCACTGCGCAGTTGGGGGCCCAACTCCGGGACCCCTGAAATTCACAGTGCTCCCCAAGGTTGCAGCTGCCCGCTGTCAGACGAGGCTGCTGTAAGGTCAGCACGGGCACCACGGTGCACTCAGAGCGGCACCAGGTCGAGGCGAGTACCGACAATGTGCCCCAACACCACCCCCACCAAGATGGGACGGAGCCCTACTCACCGGGCTCCCTGGAGTCCTTGCGCAATCTCTGGGCACCGCACTGTGCCCCGATAGGCCCCTTCCTGCTGGCAGGCGATGGGGGCAGCCGGAATGGAGCACGCACTGCTCCTGCTTCTTCGGTAGCTGCAGGGCTCTCTCTGGCAACACCGTGGGGATTCCCACAGGCCTTCTCCTTGGGGGTGGGGTTGAAATACAGCACACAGGAAAGTAGTGCCCACGCTCCTCACTTCCTTCTGGGGCACAGCTGTAGCGCTCACCAGGCGCTAGAGTCCTCCCAAGTCCAGGGTGTCCCAGAATAAAGTAGCGCTCTGGCAGCACAGCGCTGCAGGCATCAGCTTCTCACCTCCTTGATGTACAGGCCACCAAATATAGCGCTTTGACAGCACAGCGCTGCTGGCATCACTCGGAATGGAGCACACACTGCTCCTGCTTCTTCGGTATCTGCAGGGCTCTCTCTGGCAATAACGTGGGGAGTCCCACAGGCCTTCTCCTTGGGGGGGGAGGAGAGGGAGGGGGGTTGAAATACAGCACACAGGAAAGTAACGCCCTGTTGCATTTAACAAAATAAATTGATGACTCCTTGTGTTGCTGCGTCCAGATGTGTGTTCATTCTTGGTAATCAAATAATAAAGTACAGTATTTAGATAAGGTAGCAATCCAGGTTCCAGTAAAGGTTAAGGTAAATGCCCCACTGGTAGCAGCTGCCCTGCTGCTCAGCCATCAAGGTAACATCATAGAGACAGGCTGAGCAGCAGAGTACAAGAGACTAAGAAAGGACAAGAATGAAAGATGAGCAGGGAGAAGCAGGATACAACACGCCCACGCTCCTCACCTCCTTCTGGGGCACAGCTGTAGCACTCACGAAGCGCTAAGAGTCCTCCTAAGTCCAGGGTGTCCCAGAATAAAGTAACGCTCTGGCAGCACAGCGCTGCAGGCATCAGCTCCTCACCTCCTCACCTCCTTGAAGTAACAGGCCACCAAATATAGCGCTTTCCCAGCACAGCGCTGCAGGCATCACTCCTCCTCTGGCATCCAAGAAAATATTGCCTTCAAGGCGCTAGGGAGCTGGTGAGGATCCCGAGTCCCACACAAGACAATAGTGCCCACGAGGTGCTAGCTCCCAGGAATGACATCATGGTCCCACAGAAGCAAGCTGCAGCAAAAATGCGGGGAATTGAATATATAGTGCTTTAGCAGCACGGCGCTGTATAGAAAATAACCAGCTCTCCCTGGCAGCACGTGCTGCAGGTCCCACATACCTTCTTCTCCTGGGCAGGTGCTGGAGGCAGCGCTCACCAGGCGCTAGAGAGGCCCAACAGCTCCAGGGACAACTGACAGTGCTCCTCTTCTCTGGCAATGTAGACAATAGTGCCCACAAGGCGCTAAGAAGCAGGAAAGTCCTGGGGGGCTGGGATAGCGCTGCCGGTCCAGTGAAGGAGATTAGGATGCGCCCGCCACACTGGCGGGGGTATTTGGCATTTTTTACATTGCGGCGAGCAGTGCTTTCAGCAGCACCCACTGCAATGCGAAAAAGGAATGTTGTGCATTTGCATGAACATGGCAGGCACCACACGGTGCCTACCACTTTGTACTCTCAAATTTTGACAAGTAACACAGCAGTATTAATTAAAGGGAAACATTTGAAATGGATGGTCAAAAACATTTGGGAGACAACTGTCACGATTGCCAGTTCCACATCAAATATGGCCACCATGCACAACGCATGTGCAAGGAGGTCAGGCAGCCTTAAAAGCCTGACTTCCCCTGTTTGATGCGCTTCGTGTTCTAGTGCTCGACTCTTCGCCGCGTCATTTACGCCTCGCTGTGTCACCCTCTGTTCTGTCCTCGTCAGATTTCCTTCGTTCCTGAGAGACCCTTGAACTTTTGTCGGTTCCGCGTCTCCTAGAGTTCCCCTGGCAGCTCTTGACCTTCCCCGGAGCCACAACCTTTGCAGCTGTGAAACGCCCGAGTAGCTTGGCCGTTCTTCCTCCCATTGCGGCATCTTAGAACCTCCCTTTCTTTTTTTTACTTTGAGCCGGCTTTCTTCTCCTCTGTCCCGCAGGCTGAACGGACTGTTTCTTCCGCTGGACTTGTTGTTCCGTCGGCCGGCTGGACTTCGTCAGAGCAGTTCCGTCGACTTTACCGGGGCATTGTGGTTGTTGAAGTCCGCTCTACATGATTGTCATATACCCCTTATTTTTTGTTGCCCTCCTTGGATACCATTGAAGTCTTGACACCAGGCACCTGTCACGGCAGTGAATTCCTGAAAGACTGGTAACTCCAGCAATGCGTCCTTTCACATGGGGCAAGCCCCATGTGAAAGGGCCTGCGTCAGTCTTACTCCTGCTGTGAGGCAGGCGCAAGATTTTGACGCAACGGCATCCTAAAAGTGACACAGTGAAATCTCATAGTTTTAACTGCATCACTTCTACGACCCTTTCTTGCGTCAAAATGCTCCCCTTGCATACATTATACCTGGCGCTAGATGCGTCACTTTGTAAATATAGCGCAACACTGGTGCGTCACAAAAAGTGACGCACCGGCGGCGTAAAAGTGACGCACAGCCTCATAAATTAGGCCCTAGGATTCCTCAAGACCTACGCCCACTGTCGATGAGCCAGATAAGGTGATCCTCTATTAGGCGCTGGTGTGCCACTGTAGATATTGAGCCGGTTCACACATATCTTTTCTTTTCTTTTCATTATTAGGCTGCTTAGGGTAGTGGTAGTCTCTGGTCCAATCTATTGTGGGATCCTGTGGGAAAACTTTAGTAACCTGTGTTCTGAGAACCTGCAAGAAGACCTTAGGTAAACTTATGAAGGAATACCCAGTTGTGTTTTTCTCTCTTGTTGTCTATTGATCGCTATCCTTTTTTTTAGTACCTGTGTCCTACTCGCCTGTTTGAAGACTCAACCAGTCCAAGGAATCTCTTCCCTCTTCCTTTCCTTGTTTTGTTCCCTCCTTTCCCACCATATCACCATCGTGGTCTAGAGTTTGATAGACGCAATAGGTGTAGGTGGGAGGGGGTGGGTCTGTCTTAGGTTCCAGGACACTCTTGCAGAAACAACGCTTGGATCCTTACAACAATCAAGAATTAGATCCTACAAATAGTCTTTCACCAGGGTCCCACAAACCCTTCTGAATAATCTGCTATGTGGATAGATTTGAATTCACGAGGAGGAAATCTGATGCTATCAGACCCATCACCCAAACTGTTAGTATGGTATGTCACAATACTCCACTGCAACCAAAGACAGGGAACGCAAGCTCTAATTAGAAGGTAGTTTAAAGTCAAAGACAGGAAAATGGGTCCTGGGCATGGTCACAACTCTACCCACTGGATTGAACATTACTAAACATCTGTTACTTTAGTTTCTTAGACATTTATATTTTAGAAAGATTTTGTCAGAGTCTAAACAGCAATCTTAAAATAATTTTGATAATCTTACTAGCTTCCCCCATGGCCCACACCCAGGTTTCCTTCCTAGATGTAGAATCCAGAAGGCGGGCCTGATGCAGCAGCAGAATTACAATGATGTATGATTTCTGTGTTGGACTTTTTTCCGCTTGCAGATTTGTTATGATACATTTTCACTATTGGTACTTTTGATATGTAACACAATCCACATAAGAAATGCAATAAAAGATATTTAAAAAAAATAGGTGGTTGTATGTAAATGCCCATGTAACGCCCTGATGGCGCAAAGTAAAGCCCAGTGCTTCCCGCTTATTTGCAACACTTTTAGGGTACTTTCCAGCACATAACAAGTTTTGCAGAGGAAAGAAACCCCCCCCCTCAATTTTTTTGTGGTGGTTAGCGTTACTTTTGGGATGGTAATCCAGTTCAAAATGTTTGAAAATGTACCCCAATGGAGCAAATTTCAAAAAATATATACAACACAGCACCCAAAGAGGCTGTGCTTCGTGACAGCGAGGAAGCAGGAGATCGCCATATCTACAGGGATATGGCTCTCTTCCCCTCTCCCTAGCGCTGGTGCGGATTTCAGCTGCTGAGCACCACGCACATACCCTAGCACCATAGCGCTGCAGTGTGTGCATGTGTCTAGCATAGGTTTCGTACAGGAAGGGTATCCTTCCTGTACAAAATACCATGCATAGACAAGTTTAAAGGCTTTTCCCACTTTGTAGGTGTGCTGCACAGTACAGCACGTATGCAAAGTCAGAAAAGAAAGGAGAAATACAAAAAATCCTCCTGTGAGTGCCTCCTTTGAAGTGGTGTTAGCTTCTGGCGCAAACCTCTGTGCACAATTCTTTGCAGATAGGGCTTGCGTCAAAAGACATGGGTGGTTACATGGGAATGCCCATGTACCACCAATGTACGGTCTCCTTGCCACTAAGTAACACAAAGCAGTTCTTCTTTTTGCTACTTTTAGTGTACTTTCCTGCGCAAAAATTTTTTTGCGCTGGAAAGTAAATTCCTTCAAAAACATTTTGTGATGGTTAGTGTCACTTTATTGATGCTAACCCAGTGCAAAATGTTTGAAAATCTAGCATGCAAAGTCAGAAAAGAAAAACAGAAATATAAACATTTATCTTGTTAGCGCCTCTCTTGAAGTGGTATAAACCTTTGGCACAAAACACTGTATACAATTGTTTGTAGATAGGGGTTTGAGTCAAAAGACAGGAATGCCCTTCTACCACCCATATAACTACTACTAGTAGCTACTTTTAGATTATTTTCATAGAAAGTAAATTTAAAAAGAAAAACATTTTGTGCTGATTAGCATCACTTTTGTGATGCTAACCCAGCACAAAATGTTTGAAAATCTATCCTGAAGTGTCCTTGCAACATAAAAGATAAGGAAACCACTTTTTAAAAGCACAGACAAAAAACGAATCTAGTGATGGTGATGGTATACTGGTCTTTAACAGAGAAAAATCGCCATTTAAACAGTTTTTGTTAATTTAAATATCAATCGTGCAATGTAACTGTAGCAATTTCAGAAAAAAACTTGTACAAAACCAAAGCTGAGGATAAAAAGCTATTGAAAAAATAACCAACATATCAAAGAAATGTAAATTTACAAACGGAGAAAGGCTTAAAAATATCAGAACCTTCCTGTGCAGCGCTTTTCTTATTCCCCGCAAATGATTGACCTGTGCCTCTAAATATATCCTGATATTCGGGTGTGTGCTAACATTTAGTTTAAAAGTACGTCGTTCTTTGGAATCCTGTTAAAAGAAATCCAGAAGCTCTGCCACGCCTTCCTGTGCAAAGAAAAAAGAAAGGGCGCCCGGACGTTTCCAGGGTCAGCCAAAGATTTGCAAATTCACACATCTGCATAACAAAGCGCAAGTAATCAACTTGGCTGATACCTGCTGGCCGTGACTGTCAGAGATTGGGGGTTGGGCGCTCCTCTAGCCTAATACACACACCTTGGCTCTGCGAGCAGACAGAGCAGGAGGCCAGGAGCAAGGAGCAGTATGTGCGACGCTGAAAGGCTGAAGATCTTGTCAAAGCATTTTTCTGTCTCTGCTCAAAGCATAGATGCGTGTCTGTGATTACAGCAAACACTTTTGTCCAAGCTCACGAAAAACATGTAAAAAGTATTTTTGTAAGTGCAGTAAATGGTGAGCTCTAGCATTCCTATAAAAGCTACAGCAGCCTTCTTTGGACATTGGAATCCAGGTTCGAGTCTCAGTGTTTTCTAATCCTCCCGTGAAAAGCCTTTATTCTCCGGGGTATTCAACCTTTACAACGCAACTTTTACCACGCAGTGCTGTTACAACGCATGTATTACAACGAAAACCATTACAACGCATTACACTGGGGGGCGCTCTAGGATAAGGAATAGTTTTAATTTACTATCCAACACCTTCCCTAGTGTCCACGGGGACTGGAGTTGGAATAGTAAATTAAACTATTCACTATCCAGCACCCCCAAGTGTAATGCGTTGTAAAGGTTTTCGTTGTAATACTTGCGTTGTAACAGCATGCGTGGTAAAAGCATGCGTTGTAACGTCATACATCCTTCTCCGGATGTAATGCCCTTGGGTCACGTTCGCGCTAGAAAATAAAAATGCCAATAACTGAGGCACCCTCATGATTTAATAAGAGCTAAGCACCTTGTACAACTGCATTTATTGATCGGAACCGCACGGTCACGTCACATGCACAGGTGTGCAGAAAGTTTAACACTAATGCTTGTTTTGTTTTAGTTGACAGCACCAATTCTTTATTTCGTTTTAAATTCATATTCATATTGCACCTGCTAGTCATTTTTCATTGAGCATTTCTAAATCCTCACAATCTTCATTTTTAGGTCTTTTTGAAGGAGGATGCAATTTTGAAATTAATCATCTACCTACTTGCAAAAAGTCTCTAATATTTCAAACAAGCATTAGCATAGCCAATAGGTCTCACCTTTGGGATCTTATAAGTGTGTAGCCGGAGATTTTGGCTCTGCCAATGTCTTTAAGCTATGTTTTAGAGTAGCATAGCTGCTGTGCAGCATGTTGAAAAGTTATAAAACAGTGTTATGGGGGCATGGCCAAGATGGCGGAGTGAATGGAGTGCTTTCCTCGCGATCCATCCCCATCCAGAAAATCTCCTGAAACTGCACCCCTCCCCCTGGCTAGATAAACAGCAAGGGGCCGCTTTAAGTGCCTCGGAAGGGGGTGTGGGGGGGTCCGATGCATCCGGGAGCTGATCGGTGCCTAAGTGACCTATACCTGATGGAGCCAAGAGATCTGGCCTGTGACGCGAGCAGGCCACGCCACTGTTGGACGAGCACGGACAGGTGAGTGAGGTGGAGGTGGGCCCCGGCGGGGGCGTATCGGGAAGAGATGGTGCACCTGGGAGGGCTGAGGTCAGTTCCCCTGTGACTGGCAGGCTCAGGCGTAGGAGCCACAAGGGAGCTCCAAGCCTTCCCTCATCTGAGCTCTGGGCCTGGGTCAAACCTGGAAAGTGTTTCGGGTGTGCACCAGACGGAGTGCAGCCTTGAACACTGTAGCAGTTTGAGGATGGGTGAGCTCGGACCCTCAACGTCAGTCTGGGAGGCTCTACGTTGACAAATGGATTTCCCCAGGCCAATGACTATGTTGGGGCTTCGTTGGGCCCGCTCCTTGCCCAGGGTCAACCTTTGTGACCACGGCTGCTGGTGGTGACTTTGCTCAGCTTTTGTTCAGATCTACTTCCCGGACTTCCCCCCACCCTCGGAGCTGCATCCCACTGTCCACCCTCACTCCCCCCGCGACAGAATCTCCTGGTCCCCGGTGGAGGATCTGTGGCCAAGAGTGGCAATGCTGGTTTCTGTCCCTGACTGGGTGGGGGGTAGCACTGGCCTGAAGGCCCCCATTGTCTGCACGACCCTCTGGAGTGCCTTGGCGGCTTGATGAAAGCATAAGAGCCCTCCTTTCTCAAGGGGCCTGTCTCTGGGAGTCAGGTCTGTCCTGTGCGCACCTCGGGTAATGGACCGCCCTGCCTCCCCCAATTCTGCGCCTCGTGCCCTGGCAGCCCTCCCCCTGCGGCCTGACTTCTTCAACGCTTTGTGGACTTCGGGGGAGGCCATCAGTTATTGCACATTCTGCACTGGAATCGGACCACCTAGGGGTCATCATCCTAAGTCTCCCCTGGCCGTAGGGGAGAGTCTATCTTGCTGGCCTGCCACCTGGGTCTCGTCAGGGAACAGGATCGCTGGTTTGTCTCTTTAACAGGTGCCTTCACACTCTCATCGCCCTGGCTGGGCTGCTGGGGGCAACACTTTGGGCCCAATTCACAGAATGAACTTAAGACTCAATCCTAAACTTACTCCTATTTTGGTATTCACAGAATGCACTTACTACTTTTGGCATTCACAGAATGAACTTACTACTTTTGGTATTCACAGAAGTTAGGATTTTGTCTTAAGTCTGTCTTAAGTCTATCTTAAGTTTGTCTTAAGACAAACTTAAGACAAAATCCTAACTTCTGTGAATACCAAAAGTAGTAAATTCATTCTGTGAATGCCAAAAGTAGTAAGTGCATTCTGTGAATACCAAAATAGTAGTAAGTTTAGGATTGAGTCTTAAGTTCATTCTGTGAATCGGGCCCTCAGAGCCCCCGACCTGGCTTTCGATTTTGCACTTCCTGTGCATGATGTGACCGGGGGTGTGACATTGCTAGGCATTCTGACGCCCGAGGGCTGCTTCCGTGTAGAGTGTGCTGGCCTTGAGTTCAGCGGTTCCCTCTGGGACCCCGCATTCTTATGCCCCTGGGTTCAAGATAAGTGCGCCATGGCTATAAAGGTGAAGAAAGACAGATATGTTAAAGATATGCTATGTAAGAATACGATGGGTCCGCAGCAAGAAAAACCGCCCACGGAGAACTCCAAGCACTTGGTGTTGGCGACACAACGGAGACCTCAGTGACCCGTGAATTTCTGGAGGCGCTGTTCATCTCTGCGTGAAGACCTACAAATGGTTAAAAAAGCTCTTACTGCAGAGCTAAGGAAAGTATACTGAGACATCGATGAGGTGGGGGAGAGAGTGGTGGCACTGGAGGAGAGCTCCCTATCTAGGGGCGTAGAGGTCGAGGAGCTACAGCAGGCAATCATTCGCTTGCAGGACCAGCAATTAGTTCTCCAGCCCCATGCTGAGGACGTGGAAAACAGATCAAGAAGGAATAACATTTGCATGAGGGGAGTCCCTAAGGGTGCAGAAGAGATGGACCTTGAGGGCTACATCCAGGCCCTATTCAAAAAACATTGTAGGAGACAACTCGCGACTAGCACCAAGGTAGACCGTTGTCACAGAGTCTTCCCCCAGAGCATCACATCACCCACCTGCAGATATCTTCTTTGTATCCGTACATTCACTGAGAAAGACGCGATCCTCAGGGCTGCCAGATTTGATCAGACGACCGTTCTGCTGCCACTCCAGATATACTGGGCTCTGTCTCCTGGTCGGTACGTTTTTATATATTGTTTATCCTATTGGCTTATTTTTCCCATGTATTCTAAAACCGACCTTCTTCGCCTTCGCCCTACTTTTTGGCCTTGACTAGATCACTCTCTCCATCCTTTGTGTGGCCCATTTAGATGCTCCGACTGCGTCTTCGCGCTTCCTACTCCTACCCCTATTTCTATTCACTGCCCCGTCCTTCGTTTGTCTCCAGAGCCTACAATATTCAAGATATACCATCTTAATGTTCGCTCTCTGGTCAAACACCATCTTGATGTCCACGATTTACTTGATGAGGGTCCTGACATTCTTTTTATGTCGGAAACCTGGCTTCATAATGACGCCTCTGCTGCTATCAACTTGGCACTCCCCCCTGAGTACACCATCTACACTCTCAATCGCGACTCTAGAGGGGGCGGTATTGCTGCCGCTATTAAAACCAGGTATCCCTGCACATGGAAACCTATGGATATTGTGGGTTGCGAAAGTGCCTATTTCTCAGTCTCGGTTAACCCGCATTTTTCCTTTTCTGGTTTACTTATTTACCGACCCCCGGGCCCTGATGCTGCTTTCAGGGCTGCTCTTCCTGAGGTAGTTAGCTCCCTGGCTCTAAAGACTGCTAATTTCAACATAATTGGGGATCTCAATCTTCATTTTGATTCCCCCTGTCCGTCGGCGGCCAGTAGCACTTGTGCTGACTTGGAGGCTCTCTAACTTTCTCAACTAATTCTTCTTGAGACACATATTGGTGGTCACATCCTAGATCCTTTTTTTTCTTCTCTTACATCGGCCAAGGTTCTGCCCCCCAGACCTATGGCCTGGACTGACCACCACCTAATTGAATGTCATCTCTCACTTGAAGATCCTCCTGCAGCTGCCCCTACTCCTGGTATTTCCAGGCGCCCGTGGAAAAAGTTGAAACTTAATGATTTCCATCAGCTTTTAGCCGAAGTCCCTCTGACCCCTTTCACGGATGTGGAGTCTGGCTATAATCAATACTGCCGCTGGCTCACTAATGCATTGGACAAGCTTATTCCTCATATCCTGACTAAACAACAGCGCAGCCATTCCAGTCCCTGGTATGATGATGCTCTTCGACTTTTAAAAAAATCCTGCAAACAAGCCGAAAGAGCCTGGCGCAAGTCTTATGACCCGGTCAGGAAAGCTTCGTACCTCGCCACCATCAAGATATATCACAGAGCCATCTGCAGGGCCAGGGCCTCTTACTTCTCCCGTGAATTCAGTGCTAGTTCCAACCCTAGTAAACTTATTTTCAAAGCACTGAAAGATCTTACTACCTGTAGAGCCTCTACCGCTGAGATTTGCTCTGCCTCCCACTGTGAGGATTTGGCAGCTTTTTTTATCAATAAAGTGGAAGGAATTTATCGAGCCTTTCCCAGCTCTACAGGTTCCCGGCAGTATACCACAGCCACTTCTAAAACTACTTTTTCGCTATCCTATCTTCCGGAGCTCTCTACGGAGGAGTTTGAAAAACTCGCGATTAGGTGAAATCAGGTTCCCCGAAAGATCCCCTGCGGCCCTCACAATTTAGAGAATCTTCCATTTGCCTTCCCCCACTCTGTAAACTCATCTATTTGTCACTGTCCTCGGGCTCTGTACCAGGTGCCTGGAAACAGGCGCAGGTAATTCCTATCTTGAAAAAACCTGCTTTGGACCCAAAAAAAGCTGAAAACTATCGTCCTATTTCTCTCCTCCCGTGGGCTGCTAAGCTAACTGAGGCCCATGTTAATACCATTCTAGCAAAACATCTCCATTCTGCGAATATTTTAGATCCGTCGCAGAATGGCTTTAGGCCCGGTCACAGCACCGAGACGGCGCTCCTGTATATGGCTGAACATCTTCGCATGTTGGAGGATTCAGGTCACACGGCGGCACTTGTGCTCCTCGATCTAAGTGCCGCCTTTGACACTGTCTCCCATGACATTTTACTCCAACGTCTGGTTGAGGCAGGGGTGGATAAGCTGGCCCTTGAATGGTTCAGATCTTTTCTATCTGATCGCTCCTTCAGGGTCATCACCCCCCCCTTTGAATCCAAACCTCATGCGATTGCCCAGGGCGTCCCCCAGGGATCGGCTTTAAGCCCCACTCTTTTTAACCTTTATGTCCAGCCACTGGCTGCTGTCGCCATGCGTGGGAACCTCTCCATCGTGTCCTACGCAGACGACACGCAGCTTGCGGTTGCGATTAGTGGGGCTTCCGATCTCGAGGCAGCTAAGTTCCGTGAGGGACTTATATCTGTGGCCCACTGGATGAATGAAAATTTCCTACAATTGAACGGTAAAAAAACCGAGGTGCTCATTGTGGGGAAACAAATTCACCTGTGGGGCGACAGCTGGTGGCCACGTGAGCTCGGTCCTACCCCTACCCCTGTTACTGAAGTCAAAAACCTCGGGGTGTGGTTTGACTCCCAACTGAGTTTTTCCACTCATACTAAAAAGACCGCTGCATCTTGCTTTGGAATTCTGCGTCAGCTTCGGTCCACCTTTAAATACTTTGACGCTCCCACACGTCAACTCATCGTGCAAGCCATGATTTTGTCTAAATTAGACTATGCCAGCTCTCTTTTTCTTGGAGTTAATCAGGCTGAGCTCTCCCGTCTCCAACGCGTTCAGAACGCTGCCGCCAGGGCTCTGGTTGGTTTGGCCAAATTTTGTTCAGCTAGGAGAACCATCTTTAATCTCCATTGGCTTCCGGTGGCACAGAGAATAAAGTTTAAATCCTTGATTTTGACATTCAAAATCCTTAAGCTTTCTTCTCCTCAGATTCTGCAGCAACTCATCTCCCCTTATGCCCCAGCTCGCTCTCTGCGGTCCTCTGTTCTCCACCTTGCCACTGTTCCCCGTTTCAAGAGATCCAGGATTGGCGGCCGCTCTTTTCGAGTCCTTGCCGCCAAGCTGTGGAATTCCTTGCCCGTTCACATCCGGGCCATTGATGAGCTCCTTGCTTTTAGGAAGGCTGTCAAAACTTTTCTTTTCCCCGTAGCTCCTTAGTTCTGTTGCTGTTGTGTTGTGTTTTCCACCTCCTGTCCGGTTTTTTGTTCTGCACTAGCGCCAGGACGCCCCTTTGCTGGGGCATCTGTGCGCTCAATAAATCAGGATAACATACCAGGAACTGGTGGCCTCTACCCTTCTGAAGCGGAAATAATTCCAGCCTGTCACTGGTCACCTTCACTCTCAAGGAATCTCATACTTCTGAGGCCACCCTTTTCACCTCGTCTTCCAGTTGAATGGCACATCCTACCAGTTGAGTTCCTTCACGGAGGCCTGTAAGATTCTCAACCTCGAAATTCCTGACTCTGGACTCCCAACATCCCTTAAATGATCAGAAAATCCAGGGAAGGAGTGGCCGGGGCCTCTGGCAGTTTTTCAGATCTATGCCCCACTGCCCACACTCTGCACCCACGGCCTGGGAACGTTCAGAAGTTCTGCGTTCCCTCACTGGTGAGAGCAAGCCTGATGGTGACTCCCCCTCATATGGTACTGTGCATTGGCAAAACGGATGCTATCATATGGGTGGGGGAGGGAGTGCTAATCTACTTTGTTTCGAAGCTGGCTCACTGTGCCTTGCTAACCCCCAAGGGCCCGGACTTCCAAGTCTCAAAAGACTTCCTGGACAATATGTTTATTCTTATTTTTCATGTTATGTTGTGGTTCTGAGGTTTTCCTCTTCCGACTGACTACAGGCGGGCGACACAGCATGCCACAGAGCAGCTATGGCCTTCCTACTTGTCGGATCCCCATACATTGCACATCTATCCCTTCATGCCCCCAGACTACATTTGCTTGGTCCTCTTCACACCTCAGAACATGGAGATAAAATTACTTAGTCTCACTGTAAAAGGCCTTAACAACACTACTATGAGGGTAGCAATTCTGTCTTTTTTAGAACACGCACAAGGAGATATCTGACTGCTTCAGGAGACACATCTGCTCGCACATGACACTTTCAGAATGCACTCTAGGAGAGTCCCTCACCAAATCTGGTCATCTGCGTGGGGGAATAGAGGGAGAGTACCAATGCGGTTCTCCAGATGTTTCCAAGGGGTGATCCTGGGTACTTGTCAGGAGGTAAAGGGCCGTTTGCTAGCCGTCCGGGTTCCAAAAGGCACATTTCGCTAAACAATAGCCTTACTGTATGCTCCCAACGAACAACAGGAGACCTTTATCACTGACGCTCTTGCCAAGGTCTTGCAGTCGCCAGACCAGGCCGTCTCGGTGGGAGGAGATTTTAACATAGTCATGGACAGGAAGTTGGACCGCTCAGGGCACAGGACAGGACACTTGAGGGCTCTCTCTCTCTCTCCTGTGGGGCTGGCCTGACTAGCAGACTGTGGGCTATGAGATGTATGGCTTTTACAGTACCCCGATGAACAGGACTACACATTCTACTCAGTGGCGCACAAAACCTAGCTTCTCACTCCGCTATCCGACACTTACCTTACTATTGCACTCACTGGAGTGGGAATAGTACATTTTCCCCTCTGCTATCCATCACTTTCCCTACTGTTGAAATTACTGGAGTGGGAATAGTACATTTTATCCCTCCGCTATCCAACACTTTCCCTACTGTTGCACTCACCCATGCTGTCTTTCACATACCCACTTTCTCACCCATATACTGACACATACTGCCCCACACATACTCACTCACTAACCCATACAGTCACTGAATCACCCACTCACTCTTCCATACAGGCAGTCACACACACCCTCACCCACCCACACAGGCAGTCAGATACCCACACAGGTACTCATATGTTCGAGGCATGAGGGCTGCTGAATTCATATCTGTGCATAGATCGCCGCCTAGTGTTGGGTCCGGACGATTGCACATTGTTGTCCTGGAAGAGTCTTCGAAGTATCACGAGATAGGTGGCTCCTCCCCTGGACTACAGTGCGCATGGGCATCCTCTCCATCCCCAGATTGTTTTTTTCCGCCATTGGGTTCGGATGTCTAATCTCAACTCCAGTTAAATAACTTGTACTCTTTCTATTCCTAAGGCCAAAAGGCCTTCATAGCGTCGGTATTGTATCGTTCGGTGCCTGGCCCTTTTTGGTTCTTCGATCGGCGTCGAAAGAAGATTCTCTCGACAACACAGGCCCAGACTACATCGACGATGGAACGGACCCCGTTTAAGCGGTGCCCCGTTTGTAATTCAAAATATTCGAACTTAGATGTGCACCCAGTGTGCAACACCTGTTTGTCCCCCGACCACGACGAGTCAAAATGTTTCGCCTGCTCAAGGTTCCGCTCAAAGAAAATACTATTAAACTTTGACGCGCGGCTAGGCAGTCGGCCCAGCAGTCGGCTCCAGCACCTGCAAACATCTTCGATGCCGGGGACGAGGAACTCTTGCAGGATGAGGAAGAGGCGGAAGAAGACGTTTCCGAAGAAATGTCGGAACCGGCTTCGGAGCAGGACTCCAATTTCGAGGTGGACGAGCCAGATGAGGAGTTCGTCCACGACCAAGACGTCGTTGAGGTAGGGGACAACGATCAGGCCCTTGCGGCCGTTGATGACGACTCCGGTGGAGAACCGAGTCCGCCCGCAGTTCCGGGGCCTATCATTAACATTCAGCCCTCTCCGGCTCCGGTCGAGGCATCGCCGAAAGGCCTTAGCCAAGATCCATCCTCTCGGTCTACAGCCCCGTGACATAGCCAGGCTAAGACCCTTTCCAAGGAGCCATCGGTCGATTCAGCGAAATCGAAACCGAAACAGACGGAGCCGAATTCGAAACCGAAACTACTCAAGATGGTGGTCGGTTCGACATCGACGACCACCTCGAAGGTTGTCGATGATCCTTCGACGCCGAAGATACCCGTCGGCGCCAAGACTGGGACTTCGAAGCAGGGCTCGGCCACCAAGAACGTCGCCTCGAAGGCCTCGGCGTCGGTGCCGGCGTCGATGACCAAACATGGCGAGAAGGGCAAAGGACTTCCGTTGGGAAAAGGTCTCCAGCCACCCCTCTCAGGACTCAAGACTGGGCTGGCGAAGAGGGTCGAAGCCACGGCCAAGGACGCCCCGAATTTATCGTCAATGTCCAAGGATGGAGGCGCACCGCGCCGGGAGCTCAATTCGACGCGGTAAAGCGAGCGGCCTACACAGGCGTCGAAGAAACCCGAAACAGGCGCTTCAGGTTTGAAGCATACGGAATAAACGCCACTTAAGTTTGGCCTTCCGCCCACGGCCCGCACAAAGCATCTCAAGACTGCCAAGATGGCGACAGTGTCCTCACATGCGCAGGTCGTCTATCATGAGCCTTCTTACGACAACCAAACAAAACTGTTTATTGACTCGGAGTCGGGCAGGCTTACCATCCACAAGCGGAAGATCGCGCCTGAACATCCTTTGGAAGGTTACAGGATTCCCCTCAAAAAGAAGATGGTCTCCACCACCTCTCCGGTTCTTGTTGAACATATTCAGGACTACTTTCACCATACTGTTCATTCTCCAACACAGAGTGAGGAGGACTTGAATGCGGACTATGGCCAAATGGCCTTCTCTTACAATACTGACACTGATCAGGATGTCTCAAATCAATGGTCAGGAGCAGGAGATCAAGGAGATGACCCTGTTGACCCCCCATACCTCTCCAGACTCTCAGTCCTACATTGTGAAACCATCTCCAACTGAGGACACTACAGCATTCAATGCATTAATAGAGCGGGCAGCCCTCAACCATGACGTCGAAATGCATGCTGAGCCAGTGGATGAAGATTTCTTATTTGACACCTTCTCCACATCTGAACGCTCCACCAAGACTCTGCCCATGCTTAAGGGGGTCCTCAAGCATGCCACAGCCATTTTCAAGGAGCCAACCAAAGCCAGGGTTATCAATCCCCGGATTGACAAGAAATACAGGCCTGCCCCAGTGGACCCCACCTACATCAAAGGCCAGCTCCCCTTGGACTCCCTCGTGGTGGCTAATGCACGCAAAAGGGCTAACTCTCAATCAACTGGTGACGCTCCCCCTCCGGACAAAGAGTCCAAAATCTTTGAAGCGTCTGGAAAGCGTATGGCGGCGCAAGCCGCTAACATTTGGAGAATAGCCAATACACAGGCCCTGTTGGCTAGGTATGACCGGGCGCACTACGACACCCTAGAACAATTAATGCAGCACATGCCTGATATGTACAGAGAGGCAGCGGAAATGGTTATACAAGAGGGAAAACTGGTCTCCAATACGTCAATCAAATGCACACTGGATGCAGCAGACACTGCAGCGAGGGCAGTCAATACTAGCGTGATGCTGCAACGCCATGCATGGCTGCGCATCTCAGGGTTTAAATCCGAGATCCAAACTACTCTTCTCAATCAGCCGGTTAATCTGGACTTCCTGTTTGGACCCGAAGTTGACACAACACTTGAGAAAATGAAAAAAGACACTGAGACAGCGAAGTCCATGGGGGCTCTCCAGTCACAGCAGTTTCGGGGCAGTTCCTTTCGTCGCTCCGGTAACAGGGGAGCAACAAGAGGACAGGTTCAACAGCATTCCCAGTACGCCAAGGGCAACACGCAATCTGCCTACACTAAAAACACCAGAGGCGGATACCATGGGAACAGCGCCAAAGGGAGAGGCCGCGGCAATAACCACGCCAGGCCCTCCACTCCCAACAAACAGTGACTTCTTGTCACTGCCCTCCGACCATCTAACACCTGTCGGGGGGAGACTCCAGCAGTTCCTGCCACTCTGGGAAAACATCACAACAGACAGGTGGGTGAGACAACTTATCCGTTACGGCTATTGTCTAGAACTAACCTCCACCCCCCCCAACATACCCCCAAGAAACCGTCCTATGTCCGCAGAGCACTCGCTCTTATTGCAGCAAGAAGTACTCTCCATGCTGCAAAAAGGAGCCATAGAACTCGTGCCTGCCGAAGAAAGGGGTGCAGGGGTGTACTCCCTGTACTTCTTGATTCCAAAGAAGGACGGGTCCTTGTGGCCCATTCTAGACCTCAGACCTATCAACCAATACATCCTTTCGGCGCACTTTCACATGCTAACCTTTCAACAAGTCCTGCCGCTGCTCCGTCAGGGCGACTTCCTAGCCACCCTGGACCTCAAGGATGCGTATTTCCACATTCCCATTCACCCGAGTCACAAAAAATATCTCAGGTTCACAATCAACAGTCAGCATTACCAATTCAAGGTTCTGCCGTTCGGGGTCACTACTGCTCCCAGAGTTTTCACCAAGTGCTTGGCGACTATGGCAGCGCACCTTTGCAGGGAAGGTGTTCACGTGTATCCCTACCTGGACGACTGGCTCGTGCAGACCAAATCTGCCATGCAGTGCGGCCGCGACATGTCGCGGACCATTCACCTTCTTCACAGTCTGGGGTTCTCTCTCAACTACGCAAAGTCTCACCTGCAGCCAGCCCATGTGCAACAGTACCTGGGGGCCACACTAAACACCCAGTCGGCCACGGCGCAGCCGAACCCAGCCAGGGTCAACAGCATGCAAACGCTCATCCGGAGGTTCCAACCTCAGCGATCCCTCCCAGCGCAGGTTTTCATGCAACTGATCGGCATGATGGCATCCTGCATATTCATTGTCCCGCACCGAGACTGCACATGCGACCCCTTCAAGAATGCTTAGCCCGTCAGTGGAACCAGGCTCATGGCCATCTAAAAGACCTAGTGTTGGTGACCGGTCGTGCTTACAACTCTCTGCATTGGTGGAACCCACAAAACCTTTGCAGGGGACGACCGTTCCAAGAGCCTGTCCCACAGATAATGCTAACGACGGACGCATCTCTCCAGGGTTGGGGAGCGCATGTCCTCCACTACACAGTGCAGGGACTATGGACAGCACAACAGCAGAGGATGCCTATCAATGTGTTGGAACTGATGGCGATCTTCATGGCACTGAAGGCATTCAAGTTGCACCTGTGCAACAAGGTCGTGTTAGTCCGGACGGACAACATGACCGCCATGTATTACATCCAGAAGTAGGGAGGCACGCACTCCCCGCAGCTGTCTCACCTAGCCCAGAGCATGTGGAAGTGGGCCATTCAGAGGAACATCTTCCTCATGGCGGAGCATCTCCCGGGTGTCGACAAACAAATGGCGGACCTGCTCAGCAGGCACAGTCATCAGATGCACAAGTGGGAGATCCACCCGTCGGTTCTCCATCCGTACTTCCAACAGTGGGGTCATCCAGACATTGACCTCTTCGCCACAAGCGAGAACGCAAAATGCCCAAACTTCGCCGCCAGGTTTCCACACCCGCAGTCTCAGGGCAATGCGATATGGATGAACTGGTCAGGCAGATTTGCGTACGCTTTTCCGCCAGCCCCCCTCATACCTCTGGTGGCGCGCAAACTGCGACAGCACTCCATGACACTCATCCTGGTTGCTCCAACGTAGGCACGGCAAGCTTGGTACACCACGTTCCTGGAACTTTCAGTGGTGCCTCACCAATGGCTGCGCCTCACCCCCAGCCTCCTCACTCAGAGCCATGGTGACATTCAGCACCCAGATCCCCAACAGTTGAACCTTGCGATTTGGCTCCTGAGGTCATAGAGTTTGGATACCTGAACTTGCCTCCTGAGTGCATGAACATCATCAAGGAGGCAAGACGACCGACTACCAGGGCCAATGGAAGCGGTTTGTTATTTAATGATCCAACAATAACATTAATCCGTTGGACGCATCTACGCAAAACATCATATGTTACTTATTGCATCTGTACCAATGCAACCTGGCATACAGTTCCATCAGGATCCATCTGGCGGCCATAGCCGCTTACCTTTAAAACCGACGGCACCTTTCCGTTTTCAGGGTACCTGCCATTAAAGCCTTTTTAGAAGGACTCAAGAGAGTAATCCCTCCCAGACACCCCCTTTCGCCAGTCTGGAACTTAAATATCGTTCTCACCAGTCTCATGGGGCCGCCCTTTGAGCCACTCCATTCCTGTGAAATACAGTTCCTCACCTGGAAGGTGGCCTTCCTAATAGCTATTACATTGCTGCGGAGGGTCAGTGAACTGCAAGCCCTCACAATTCAGGAACCCTACCTGCAAATCCATGCAAATAGAGTGGTGCTTCGCACCAACCCTAAATTCATGCCAAAGGTAGTTTCGCAGTTCCACCTTAACCAGAATATTGAACTGCCAGTTTTCTTTCCTAACCCAGATTCAGTGGCAGACAGAGCACTGCACACCTTGGATGTCAAAAGAGCTCTCCTGTATTACATCGACAGGACAAAAGACTTTCGAAAGACTAAACAGCTGTTCGTTGCATTCTCTCCACAACATAAAGGCAACCCTATCTCCAAGTCAGGTATAGCCAGGTGGATTGTTAAATGTATCCAGATCTGTTATCAGAAAGCTAAGCGCACATTAACAGTTCCCCCTAGAGCGCATTCCACACGCAAGTTAGGGGCCTCCATGGCTTTCCTGGGTAATATTCCTCTAGAGGACATATGTAGAGCAGCCACATGGACCACCATACATACATTTACCAAACACTACTGCGTAGATGTACACTCCAAGCAGCAAGCTGCTGTAGGACAGGCTGTTCTCAGAACTCTCTTTCAGACTGCTGCAGCTGGCACGGGCACCCGCCGGTAAGGAGGAAACTGCTATTTATTTTATGCACAGATATGAATTCAGCAGCCCTCATGCCTCGAACGGAATATGCTACGTACCAGTATGCATCTGTTCTTGGCTTGAAGGGCTGCTGACATTCATATCGCCCGCCCTCCTCCCCGGTGCCTGTCGCAGCTGCAGCTCTCAGAATCATTTTCAGGCATGGTCATCACTTTCAGTATTACACTCCATCTCTGCCACAATGGCGAAAAACAATCTGGGGATGGAGAGGATGCCCATGCGCACTGTAGTCCAGGGGAGGAGCCACCTATCTCGTGATACTTCGAAGACTCTTCCAGGACAACAATGTGCAATCATCCGGACCCAACACTAGGCGGCGATCTATGCACAGATATGAATGTCAGCAGCCCTTCATGCCAAGAACACATGCATACTGGTAAGTAGCATATTCCAACCAATCAATTCCCCATACATCCACCCATGTGCTTACTCACACCCCCATACAGCCACCTGGACTCCAACTGACAGACTAATACAGACATTCAGACAACCTTGTAGGTGACCCATACATTCACTGAGACACCTAATCACTTGCTTTTACAGTCAGTCACACACCCACTGAATCATTGATACAGGCACTCACACACCCACTGATTCATCAATGCACCTTGGTGTATATAATATTTACCACTCACAGTCACTGGATGATGTCATTTTAGATGTCTTGGGTGAAGTTGCTGACCATGTCATGAGTGATGTAAAATGTGAGGTCATAAGCAGTTTCTTGCTAGAGCGCAAGTTTTAGTTGCCTAAGGTAACTATAACTGCTACATTTCTATGGTTTTGTAAGGGCAAAATCTGAGCCTAACTGTACATCCCTATGACATTTTTTCAGTGAATATATATATATATATATATATATATATATATATATATATATATATATATATATATAATATATATATATATATATATATATATATATATATATATATATATATATATATATATATATATATATATATATATACAATATATACAAAGTAAAAAATTTACCATTAACAGTAATTAAAAACATATATTAACAAAAACACATTTGATTAAATGAAAATATTAATTTTAAGTAAAAAAAGATTTTATATATTTTAGAATTAAATATAAATACAACAATATAAATCATTTTAACAATTTACCAACAAATATTCATTTTAAAAAAAAGAATATATTAATAAAAGTTGGAAAAGAGTCACACTGCGAGGAGTTACACTTACTATTACCACTCCAATGTAAACGAAATCAGGGAAAGGTTGGAGTTTTGGAGGTGTTAGATTTGTTAGTCCCACTCCAATCTAAACATCAGCAGGGATAGAACTTGACTTTGGAAGGGTTAGATTTATAGTTCCCACTCCAATTTAAACAATACTAGGGAAAGTATTGGACTTCAGAGGGGTTTGATTTACTGTTCCCACTATAGACTAAGCAATAGTAGGAAATTGTTATAATTAAGAAAGAAAGACCATTCCAAAATAGAATCAGCTTTTAATAGAATCTTTAAATACCTAACAACATAAAGTAATTAAAATATATTAAAACAAAAAATATATATACTACATACATTTGAAGAAAATAGTTTTTAATACAAAAACACAAAATAAAAGCACACATTTAATTTACATGAAAATGAACTAACATTAAATACAATGTATAATTTGATTAACGTCCAGCCCTATTTCTTTATAATACTAAAATATAGACTACTAAATATCTTGAAATAACTATAAAGTACAATTTGAAATAACAAACATATATTTTAAATATAGTAAAATGTATTCCAATAAGACTTACACATAAAATGTATCTATTTATGTACATATACATAATTGCTTAAAAAATAATGATCACAGCTATATTAAAGTAAAGTATAATAATTACAATAATATCCTTATTAACAATATTGCATGCTAATAACCTGTTCTTCTTCTTTCGATATTCTGTTTCACAATATTTTTGTAGTGATGATATTTTTGACACATTATTCTTGTCAGATAATTTTTTTGAATCAATATTTGTGTCATGTAACATATTTGCCATGTGCCCATATTGATACTGCAGGTCCAATTCAGAAAATATTATTTAATACTTTATGTAAAAATGCTCATTCATGAAAATATGTTTTTGAATTTTGTGAAGGATTCCTATCTATAACTAGGGCACATTTTATGGATTCTTTTCCCACACAAATGGCTGGTGCATGCCTATCAAAGTCCCTCATGTCAGTCGCTCACATTCTGTTCCTGTATGTTAACTGCAAATATTTTACTCAAACTGCGCAATTTGTGATTAGCAGCGAATATTGCAACATTATAGGCATAAGGGTGTATTTACTGGAATTTTGCATTAACAAGAGTAACATGAAATACCTGAAGTTATAAGAAATGTGTTGCATAATTCACATTTCACCCATGCCTAGCACTAAGCTGCATATGTGCTATGATTGCATCCAAATGCAATCAGTTAATGTAGCATCAGTGTTAGTCAAGCAGAGCAGCTGGTAGGAACTGATGCAAATCCATTCATGTTGCCCAAAAGACTGACTGCGGACCAACAGGGAAGTGTGACGAGCAGTAAGGAATCTTGTGCTGAGACACAACCAGCTGAGAATGCAATGTGGGGATCTGTGATTCATGTAAGGGGTTGGTGGGTGGGGCCGAATTGTAGGTGGCAACTGAACAAGGGTTCCTAAAAGAAAAAAGCCAGATCTGTGCCTACTCTACTGATAGGTGACCCCAATTGATGTTAATTACTTTTGGCCCACTTAACCCTTCAATGCCTGTAGATTATGCCTATGCCACTTTTAGGAGAACCTCAAATACCCCAGGAATTGTTGCTTTCCATTGGGTTGCTCATTTAGTACCTCAGAAGGCCCCAAAGTTTTGTAAATGCCTGTTAATTGTTAGATTGACACCTCCCACCTTCCTATGACCCCTATAAGGAAAACTGACTACCAGAGTAACATGCAATAGAACAGCCACTGAAACTAAAAATCTCAATTGTCAAAGAGAAGCTCTGCAATCTCATACAAATGTGCACACTACGCGTCCATTTTCCAAGAAGATCTTATGCTCCTGAACACCAGTCTTACCACTCTAGCCTCTGTATCCACCCTCTATCTTATCACTTCAGTCTATTGTACATCCTGAGTACCTCCTCCACACTGGTATCCTCCTGCAAACTGCTCAATGCCCCTCAGTCTTTTAATACAGAATAAATGAGACAAGACAAAAACAGCATTTAAAGGCATCTCTATGCCTTATTCATCTTTTGACCCCCGGCTTACTTATTTTGAGGGTGCTGCAGTAACCCACCTTCCCATCCTTCAAATATTACTTTCCACTCCCTTTCATATAATCATACAATTTTTTCCACCTACTCCCATAAAGTTCCTCTCCATCTAACAGCTCACTTCCCAACATTCTCAGCCACCTACCCTAACATCCCGTACCATCTCAACCATCTCAACTCTTTCTAACTTACCTAACAATTCCCTATCTCTCTTATCCTGTCTGTCCGTCAAAGCATGATTTACCAACAAGAATTGCTTAAATATTTACAGTTAAAACATGCCATTTTAAACTAAAAAATACACTGCATTCACCAGTTATAGTTATCTCAAGTAATTATAAGTTGAGCTGAGTGGAAACACCAGGAGTCAAACCTTGAGTGGGAGGTCAAACACTGATCCTTCAAGTGAATACATTAGTGTACTAGTCCACCAGACTAATATAATCTGTTCGGTATCTTTAACATGGCATCATTGCACACATTATTGTGGAGACTTGAATTTGACTACGGTCACACTCTAGCAGGTGGGGATCTTGGCACCCCTATAATCACACACCGTCTCTCTGGGGACCTGAGCAGCCCTATAAGCATAGACTGTCTCTGTGGGGACCTGGGCATCCCTATTATCACACACAATATCTGTGAGGACTTAACATTACTATAATCACACACTATCTCTGTGGGGAACTGGCTTCCCTATAATCACACACTATCCGTGTTGGGACCTGGGCATCCCTATAATCACACACTATCCGTGTTGGGACCTGGGCATCCCTATAATCACACACTATCTGTGTTGGGACATGTAATCACACACTATCTCTGTGGAGACCTGGGTATCCCTATTATCACACACAATATCTGTGGGGACTTGAACATTACTACATTCATACTCTATCTCTGTGGGGACCTGGCTTTCCTATGATCAAATACTATCTGTGTAGAAACCTGACCATCAATATAATCACACACTATCTCTGTGGCGACCTGGCATCCCTACAATCAAATACTATCTGTGTGGGGACACATAATCACATACTATCTCTCTGGAAACCTGGCCATCTCTATAATCACACATTGTCTCTGTGGAGACCTGATCATCCCTATAATCACACACTATCTCTGTGGGGACCTGGGTGTCCCTATATTCACACACTATCTCTGAGGGGACCTGGGTATCGCTATTATCACCCAAAATATCTGTAGGGACTTGAACATTACTATAATCACACACTATCTCTGTAGGGACCTGGCTTCCCTATAATCACATACTATCTCTGTGAAAACCTGACCATGAATATATTCACACACTATCTCTGTGGGAACCTGTGAATCCCTATAATCACACACTATCTCTGTAGGTACCTGGGCACACCTATAAATCACACATTATCTCTGTGGGGACCTGGCGATCACAATAATCAAACACTATCTTTGTTTGGCCCTGGGCATCAATATTACCAATCACATGCTATCCTTGCAGGGCACTGCGCCTGCCTGTATTGACACACTTTCTCTGTGGGAAATCTGGTAACACCCTTTTCCAACACTATCTTTTTTTTTTTTTTTTTTTTTGGAAAACCTTTATTTATAGAAAAGGTACACCGCTATTCAGCCATACATCCCGGAGGCCAGGCAGCATTGAGGTAGCATTTCCATTCGTGCACCAAACGGTAGACAGGAGCAGACAGGTTTAGTTTCAATTATATGAAAACAATAGAATAAATAAACCATAAAACAACAAAGGCTGCTAGAAATAAAGTAAGAAAGAAAGGAAGAAAGAGAGAAGAAAGGGAGAAAAAGAAAATTAGGCTGAGGACACATCACGTACGTTGGGCTTACATCACTGGGGGGGGATCGGGGGCCGCACACCCTACACAGCTTGCAATGCAGGTATCGACATCGGGTCATGAGGGGAGTAACACAACAGGATAGAAGTCATGGAACCACGGGAAAGGGACGCTACGGAGACAGATGGACATCTAGTTCCACCTCCACAGGGGGCGCACAAATGTCACCTCGATGCGAATTCCAAGCACCCCACACGGACCTCCACATTTTCGGTTTGCCCCTGGCTACATATACTGTTTTCTCGCGTAGCATGCACCAGTCCATGTTGGTCTCCCACAAACCAATCGTGGGAGGAGCTGGCGCACCCCATCTCTGAGCTATGTCTCTTTTGGCTACCATGTTGCCCAGCGTGACCCAGCGGGTCTGGGCCACATTGTAGTCATTCGGGCCCCAAATGTTAAGTAAGCAGCGCCGGGCCTCCGCGGGTAAAGCCACACCGGTCACATCCTTCATCACCTCGTGCACACGCACCCAGAATCGAGCCACTGCAGGACATTCCCAGATAATGTGCATGAAGGTCGCAATCATCCCACATCCTCTCCGGCAAGTACCATCCAACGAGAGCCCCATGTGTATGAGTCTGGGGCCCGTAACGTAAACTCTGTGTAGTATCTTCAGCTGGACAAGGCGAAGTCTCGCCGATATGGCCACCTCCCTAGGGGAAGAGACCGCCGACTGCCACTCCTCATCATCCACCTCGATGCCATCATTCACCCAGAGCTCTCTCAACCGTCGCAGCAGGTCAGCCCGTGTGTTAATGAGCTTCTTGTAGGTTAGGGAAATGGCGCTGTCCGGCATATGGCCGTCCAGCACCCTGTCTTCCAGGGGAGACGATTCGGGCACCGTCTCTCCCGCCGTTACACGGGAGGAGAGAGCGTGCCTGAGCTGTGCGTACCTGAAATATTCCGTCGCCCCCAGTTGGAACTCAGACTTCAGCGCCTCAAAAGACTTGATCCCGCCCCCAGCCATCACATCCCCCACCTTCGATATACCAATGGTGTCCCACCTATCAAAGCCCTTGGTGTGCCACAGTTTCCCCAACAGGTCAGAATCATACAGCGGAGTGGCCATGGAAATCCTACCCTGCCAGCCCAAAGTTTTGGTAACCGCCCGCCACAAATGCACCGCCGTCTTGGTGGGACCTGTCAACTTCCGATCCAGAGACTTGGAATATAGCGCCCTGTAGTAGTTCCCATCGTTCATGAGCCACCGATCCATGGCGTAGCCAGGGCTTACTGCCGGGCCGTACAGGCCATGGTTAATAGCCGCGAGCTGGGATGCCCAGTAATAACGCTGTATGTCAGGTAGGGCAATGCCTCCGTCATAACACGGTATGGTCAGTTTTGCCAGGGAGATCCGCGGTCTACCGTCCCACAATAAGGCTCGCTGCAAGGACTCGACCTCTCCGAAATATTTAGCGGGCACCGGATCCTGAGTGTTTTGTAGCGCATATAGGAACCGTGGCAACACCATCATTTTGAACAGCGCCGCCCTGCCCATTAAAGAAATCGGCACTGTTTTTTCCAGCTCTCCACATCTCGACGCAACCTCGCCAGAGGCGGAAGTAGGTTGTGCGAGTACCGTGCTCGGGGATCCCGCGAAACGTAGATACCCAAGTACTTAAAGCCCTGTTGGGCAACCTGTATTGAGCAGCCACGGGGAAGGCGTGGAGTGTCCCCACACAATGTGTACAGTGAGGACTTGGACCAGTTGATAACCAGGCCCGAGTAGGTTCCGAAGGTGCCCAACAGATCAAACACTATTGTGAGCGAGCGGCAAGGGGAGGTGAGGTACAGGAGGATATCGTCCGCGTATAGCGACACCCGATCCTCAAATCCCGGAGACCACGTTATCCCAGCGACATCAGGATGCACCCTAATCCATGCCGCCAAAGGCTCAAGTGCCAAGGCGAACAGGAGTGGTGACAACGGGCATCCCTGTCTGGTGCCTCTGCGCAATGCGAAGGAGGCCGACAGCCGACCATTCACAGTCACGTTCGCCAGCGGGGCCGAATACAGGAGCTGGACCCAGCCAATGTAAACGGGTCCAAACCCCATCTTAGCAAGCACTGCCCACAGGTAGTTCCACTCCAGCGAGTCGAAGGCCATGGTGGCATCGAGCGAAGCGAGTACCGTAGGTTCAGTAAGAAGGTGTGCTCGCGCCATAACCGCGTGAAGTCGTCGAAGATTGAGGGCCGTGTTGCGGTGCGGTATGAAACCAGACTGGTCCGGATGAACCAAGTCCGAGATCACCCCCACTAGTCGGTTGGCCAATAACTTGGCCAGGATCTTGGGTTCGGCGTTCAAAAGTGAGATGGGTCGATACGAACGGCAAAGATCACGTGGCTTCCCCTCCTTGTGAATCACCACTATGGTGGCGAGTCTTTGGTCGAGCGGGAGCTCTCCGGCCTCACGGGCTTCTAGGAACATGTCTAACAGGGGCGCGGCCACCGTATCGGCCTTGAGCTTGTACAATTCAACAGGAATGCCGTTGGGCCCCGGCGCCTTGCCGGAACGCAACGATCGAATCGCCAGCGCCACCTCATCAACCGTCAGGTCTCGGTCCATGTCCTCCTGCTCGACATCTGAGAGGCAGGGAAGCTCGATGCCCTCCAGGAGGGAAGTCGAAACAGATTCCGGTAGGGAAGTCGCAGACGTGTAGACCGCCTCAAAATACTCTGCGAATGACCCAACTATGGCGGCCGGGTCCGTGAGGACTAGGCCATCGTCACCCAGTATCTCCGGGACCACACGAGACGCGAGCTCCCGTCTGTCCAGCCAGGCCAAAAGTTTACCGGCCTTATCTCCAGAGTCATATATCCTGCCCTGCTGTTCCCTGCTCAAGGCTCTCGCCGCATCAGTGGCAGTGGCCCGGAGTTCGGATTGTTTGAGGGAGAGGGCATGGAGTAGCTCAGGAGTCGGCCCTAAGGCCAACTGGGAGTTCAAATCAGCGAGTTCGGATTCCAGCCGCACCACGACCTCATCCCGCCGTCTGCGGGCCTCTGCGATCAGGGAGAAGGCCTCGCCGCGGAGCACAGTTTTAAAGGCCTCCCACAGGGAAACAGCAGAATCAACCGAACCGGTATTCTCAGTGAAGTACCGCTCTATAGATTTAGCTAGGAGATCCCTAGTCTTTGGGTCCCGAAAATACCACGGATTAATAGGAGCCACTCTCGTGGTCGCGGGTATCTGAAAATCAAAGGACACCCAAACCGGGGAGTGGTCTGAAATGCCCCTGGCCATTAGACGGGCGGTAGAGACCGACTGCGCCTGGGCCGCGGGGGTGAGGACGTAGTCGATACGAGACAGGCTGCCGTGGGCACCCGAAAGAAAGGTATACTGTCGTAGGGCAGGGTGTAGCAGACGCCAGCAGTCAATCAACCCCATGGAGCCTAGGAAGTCAGGGAGCCAGGACTGGGAGGCCCGCAAGTCTCTGGATGGGAAGCGATCCAAGTCCCCCGATACCACAGAGTTAAAGTCCCCACCCACGATCAGCAATCCTTCAGGGAGATTCAAAATGGCACTACCCAGGTCTCGAAAAGTAGTCTCCTGCAGCCCCGGGGGAACATAAACTGAAACCAAAACTAGAGTGCGTCCCTCCCATTTGCCCACCACCGCAACATATCGGCCCCTCTCGTCAACAAGTGTAGACTCCACCTCCAACGGGAGGGACATGCGCACCATGATGCCCACCCCCCTGGATCCCGTGGAGAACCCCGAATGAGCCACCATCTTAAACCCCCGCCTATTCAAGGCCTTACACGTATTTCCCTCAAGATGGGTCTCCTGCAGGAAAACAACATCAGGCGAACAACGTTTGAGCAGTTGCAGTACAACCCCCCTTTTAATTCGGTCACCTAACCCGTTCACATTCCAACTCAACAAATTAAGAGATTTACCCCCCATCATCAAGGACGTTACGCCTCCTCCCCCCCACCCGCAATGGTGCCCGCAAAGCAGTCACGACATTCCATTGAGACCCCAGCCTGAACAGAGAAAGAAACAAAAGAGAAAGTAGAAAAATCACACCCCAACTACCCACCACCCTGCACCCCTGCATTAGACTAATAGCCACCCCAACTAGCAGTGTGCCTGTCGCCCCTTAACTAATCTACAAAAAGTCCCACAGAGGAGAAAGGAGGCAACCTATCCCCTCCCGTCACCCTCCATATAGCTAACAAGGATATCCAAATCAATTGCTGCAATGTCTCCAGCCGGTGCCCTTCGCAGCCGCCCCCCGTCAGAAAGTCTAAAGTCCAGGTATTCATTCCTGAGAGTCCGCTCCTCCGGTGGCCTCCTCCGTCCGATCTGCCGGGGCGGGTCGTTCTTGGGACAAAGTATCAAGCCAATCTCCTGCCGCGTCCGGAAAGTCAAAGAACAGAGTCCGATGATTGTGTTCAATGCGAAGTTTGGCCGGATAAAGCATAGAATAACACAGTCCCAAGTCTCTTAGCCTTCGTTTCACCCCAACAAAGCTCTGGCGACGCTTCTGTACTGCCTGGGTAAAGTCGGGGAAGAAGTTGACGTCCGAGTTCTGGAAGCGCAGCGGGCCCGTAGACCTCGATGCCTGCAGAATGGCGTCCCGGTCCCTATAATTAAAAAGTCTCGCAATGATGGGGCGAGGGGAAGCGCCCAATTTTGGCGGCCCACCCGGTATCCTGTGGGCCCTCTCCACCGAGAAGAACTTGCTCAGGCCCCCCGGTGCTAGATTCTTGACCACAAGGTCCTCAACGAAGAGTTCAGCCGAGTCCTCCTCGGCCTTCTCCGGTACACCAGTGATGCGGACGTTTTGGCGTCGCGCACGACCCTCGAACTCATCCAGTCGGCGTGCCATCAGTCCGTTCGCCATCTTCAAGTCGCGGCCCTCAGTTTGAATGTCAGACACATCATTGACCAGGCTCGATGTCTTGAGGTCCAATGATTTCACCCGGCCATTGGTCTTTCCGAGATCAGTTCTGATGAGGTTCAACTCGATCTTCAGAGAGTCGACCTTGCTAGACAGTGCCTCATGGAGAGCGTGCATCTCCGTCTTCACCCCAGTTATCGCACCCATCACGTTCCGAAGCTTGATTTCGGAGTCATCAGGAGAGTCGTCCCTTATCGGGTCCTTAGCGCGGCCCACTTGTCCCGGTGATCCCTTAGACTGGGAGAATCGTTCAGGAATGGTGGATTGGGACTGGGTCGGTTTCCTACTGACTCTCGGGGGCTTGCCTTTGTCCAAGTCGCCTTTGCCCGCCATGTTGGCAAGCCCGGGCAGGGTGGTCCAAAGGGGTGAAGGAGCCGCGTAATGTGCACTCAGCCGGCGTGGTAGGGACCCCGAAGGTCACCGAGGAAGGTACTCAGCATTAGAGTTCAGGTTCCGGTGTTCTTCGCCGGAGAGACGAAGCGCTGGCAGGGAGGTCCACAAGAAGACACCGCTGCGCCCCTCGACGGTCTTCAGTGTCGTAGGCGGGGCCACCAGAGTTCCGACGAGCTAGCTAAGTCCAGGAATGTCGGATTTTCATTCCGAAAGCGGGCACCGCTTCAGCACCGGCTCAGCAATAGATTCCCACCAAAGTGGGACAGGATGGGTGGCAGGATAATTGCGGAGGATCGGGAGGTCTTCGGAGCTCCGAGCTCACGCGGCCATCTTGGTTGCCCGCGAAGCTCCTCCCCCTTCCAACACTATCTTAGTGAGGAAGTAGACATCCCCATACTCACACACTGTCCCTGTGGGGAACCGGGCATCCCTACATTCAAAAACTATCTATGGGCATCTGGGCATCAATACAATCCATTACAGACCATCTTCTTGAGGAATCAAACATGGCTATCATCACATACTATCTCACTAGTGACCTTGCCATATCTATAATCACACACTGTTGGGACCTGGCCATCAATTTAATCACACTATAGCTTTGTGGGAACTTGAACATTATTGTCTTCGCACACTATCCCGGCAGGGATATGAATGTGTCTGTCAAAAAAAAAATTCCATAGAGAGACTTGTGCTTGACTGTTGTCTCACACGTGCGCTGCAGGTCTTCAGTCACTATCGTTGTGGGGGTGTGGGCATCCCAATCATCACACACTATCTTTATGCGGGCCTAGGCTTCACTATGATCGTACAACACAACAATCCCTGCAGGACTTGAGCAAGACTATAATAACTATCCGTGCAGGCAACTTGTTATAACTATAATAACATACTATCACTACAGGGACATGGGTATTATAATAAACCAACTCTCTGGGAACTTGAACATTACGATCATAACACTCTCTATGTGGGTACTTGAACAGAACTATGAACAATCACTATCTATGTGGCATGTGAATATAACTATAATCACAAAATATATTTGAGGGACCTTGAACATGAATATAACCACACACTATCTCAATATGGACTTAAGACTGACTATAATTAAACGCTTTATTTGTGGGGACCTGAGCATTAATGTACTGACACACTATTTCCACATAAACATCAGTATGCCTACCATCGTACCCTATCTCTACAGGGACTTGCATATGACTATTATAACACTTTTTATGTGGGTACTTGAATATAATTATGACACACTCACTCTGCAAGAACCTGAGCCTGACATTATTCACATGCTATTTCTGCGGGGATTTGAAAATGACAATCACACACTATCTCTGCGGGGACTTGAACAAGACAATATTCACACACTTTCTTTGCGGGGACTTGAACATGCCAATCATCACACACTATCTTTGCGGGGACTTGAACATGGCAATAATCACGCACTATCTTTGCAGGGACTTGAACATGCCAATAATCACACACTATCTTTGCGAGGACTTGAACATGCCAATAATCACACACTATCTTTGCGGGGACTTGAAAATGACAATAATCACACACTATCTCTGCGGGGACTTGAACAAGATAATAATCACACACTATCTTTGCGGGGACTTGAAAATGATAATAATCACACACTATCTCTGCGGGGACTAGAACAAGATAATAATCACACACTATCTTTGCGGGGACTTGAACATGCCAATAATCACACACTATCTCTATGGGGACCTGGGCACTTCTTGAATAACACACTATATTAGCATGAACTGCAGCATGACTGTCATTGTACATTATTTGTAGGGGGCCTGAATCGGACTATAACCAAACTAGATTATAATCAGACACTGTTTTGTAGGATTTAAACATGTCTAAAATCACATCCTATCTGAGCGAGCGTCTGGGCATCGCTATAATGAAAAACTATCTCATGTGACTAAAACATAACTAGCATCAAACACAATCTCGTTGGAGACTTAAGTATTAGTATACCCACACATTATCTATGTGGGACTTGAACATAAATATAATCACGCACCATCCCCATAGGAATTTGGGAGTGACTACATTGAAACACAATTTTAATATAATCACGCTCTATCTCTGCAGTGGCTTAAAAATGATTATCATCGCATACTCTTCGGTCAGCTGTAGAACATTACTATAATAACATACCATATATTTTGGGGCTTACATGGTAAGGTTGATGAAAAGGGCCTAGGGAATCTCAACTTGCCTTTCCTAACAGACCACATTGCAGGATGTGTGGCCTCTAAATTATCTTAACAGTGTGTTTCCTTATTCCTGAATGTTTGTGAGCAATCAGAAATAGACAAAATATTTGTAAATCCATTTCCAGGGACTTCATATGCAATAGGCTGCTGCTGAGAAATTCATGATCATCACAGTTCTTGTGCTCCTAGGACACAATGAGCTATTTATATATGAACAAACGATCATGTAATGTAAGTACAGCATTGTAAAATAACATTTAGCCACGTGTTTATGAAGGCATTCAATCACAAATGACAGTTATTGAGTAAGTCCCCACAAGGATGGTAACACATGTTCAAGTCCCCACAATGATGGTTCTGTGCGCGCGATTAAAAAACAATATATTTGCAAATTTGAAGCAGGATCCTTTATTATGAATTTGTTCTTAACATATTTCTGTTATTTCCATATTTTTTAAACCATTGGGAAAGGTGAGTCTCCACAAGGCAGGTGTTCACACATAGTCCCCACAAGGATGGTAACACGTGTATGTGTGTGTGTGTGTGTGTGGCTCTGTGTGTGTGTGTGTGTGTGTGTGTGTGGCTCTGTATGTGTGTGGCTTTGTGACTCTTTACTACTCACTCTTTCACTCTTTACTACTCGCTCTTTACTACTCACTCTAATACTCTACTACTCTCCACTCACTCTCTAATACTCACTATACTCACTACTACTCACTCTCTATTAATCACTCTATTACTCTCTAGTACTCACTCTACTACTCTACTACACACTCTCTACTCCTCTACTACGCACTCTCTACTTCTCACTCTCTACTACTCACTATTACTCACTCTACTACTAGGTCTCGCATTTGCAAGAGATTTAGCTATTGGCATTGTAAATGACAATGCCATTTATTTATCTGTTTTCAAAACCAACACATAAATAAAAATGTTGTCATTTACAATGCCAATAGCTCTAACTTTTGCAAAGGCGAGACCGTTGCATTGTAAATGCTTGTTTCTGGTTTTAAAGGAACTGGGGTTTCTTTGTGGAACAGGGTCAGCTTAAAAAAAAAATACACACAGGGACAGCTATTTGTTATCTGTTTCAGGCCACTCTCCCTGTGCTTGGCACCGCCCACAAGGGGTCGCAAATTACAAGCTGCCTCATGAATATTAATTAGGCAGGTCATTCTGCAAACCCAGCAGTTTTCTATTTTGCAAACGGATCTATTAGTACAGAGGTCAGTTTCCAAAATCAGACTGAATTTACAAAAAGTCAGTGTTCATTTTGTGACTGCTTTTTGTAAATCCAATCTCAGTGCATCTGGCCGAATATTCCTTACTTTTGATTAAAAACCCTGGGTTTTACACTTAGCTCTAAAAAGACCTTGCAGGGCCTTCCGTTACACTAGGTGAGGTTTGGAACAAGGGAGTTTTATCCTCCACAGCATCATTTCCCTCTTGGACCTACAGTGGTTATTAATCTTCCCACTGTCTACTCTAGCCCAGTGAATACCACTTTGTATATATATTTTTATCACTTGTTTGGGTTCGGGGGCGCACATACACAGGAATTGTCTACTCCGTGTATGTCATACTACTGACATATGCATAATTACAACATTTGAGATTGTCGCCGTTACAGTAAGGTACATTACCTTTTATAGCTCTTAGTTTAGATGCAGAATTACAATGGGGTATATTACCCTGTCGTGGCACTGGAATTGTTCTGTGTAGAATGTGACATGTGTTGATTGCATCTATGATATACAATTGATTAGCCTCATAAAACTATTCATGTACTAAAGTTCATTCCATGCTCTTATTGTACAATAATATTTCCTTCCAGCTGTTATATGCAGAAATCTGTTTCAGTACATTAATGTTGCCAAAGCTGTTCCATTTTACACAGCATGACACGCTTCTGGATTTCTGTTCCAATTATGATTGCTTTAATTATATGTTATTAATTTTTATTCATTTGTATTCACGATTGAGCTCTAGATTTGGAATGTATCTAGCGCGTCGATTGGCTTAGTAGTATTTCTTCCATGTTGATTACAGGCTTACGGAACGATTGCATTGGCGATTCAAATGTGATTTTATTGCACTCATTTTCTGCATCTTCAGACATTTTAAATTGATTTATTTATAAGTATTAAGGACATAAGACAATCATTTTTGCAATTGCAGCCTATTGTTTGGGTATTTGTTCCAAAACTATAGTATTTTCTTCATGTTCATGAATCAATAGGTGTATTTCTATAGGTGATAGAGCGCAATTCCTCAACTTGAGAAAGGCATTGCCAAAACGCGTTGTTCTTTATATGCACAAATAAAATCTGTGTACTGTCCTCTGGTGTGGCGCTGGACTTATTGGTGGGATTTCCTACTTTGTTCCTGTTTTCTGCAATATATATATATGTATATATATATATATATATATATATATATATATATATATTCACAGAAAAAACCATAGGTTATAGTGGATATATAGTTAGGAATTTGCATTTACAAAACCTTGAAAATTCAATGAAAAAACCATTGGTTTTAGGCCATATATAGTTAGGGATTTGCATTTACAAAACCTTATTTTACTCGCATAAAACCATTGAAATTCCATATATAGTTATAAGCGCTAACTATATATCGCGCACCCGCAATCCACTGCTGATGATGTCACATATTACATCATTCATGACATGGTTAGTGACATCACTGATGACATCACTGATGACATCTCAAATGACATCACTGATGACAACATCCAGTGACTGTATGTTTCTGTAAAGTTAAAATATGTCTTACATATTGAAGAATGAGTGGATGTATAAGTGTCTGGATGAAGGATTTAGTAGGTGCATGACTGACTGTATGAGTGAGTGATTAAATGTGTCTCACTGAGTGCATGGGTTAGTGACTAAACTGTCTTAATTTGTGCATCAGTATGTCTGTTGTTGTGTAAGCTGCTGCATGTGTTGATCAGTAGCTATAAGAGTGGCTATATGGGTTATTGATTGGTTGCCCAAGTATTTGAATGGGAGGCTGAGTGTGTGTGTGGGTGGCTGGGAGGTGTGTGACTCTGTGCATAGATGTGTAAGCAGTTGATTCACTAGGTGTATGAGTTCAAGAGTGCATGTAGAAACAGCTATATGGGCGGTTGACTGTGCATGGGTGTGTTGGTGAGTGAATGGATATCTCAGTGCTACATGTGCAAGTAAGTATGTATGTAAAACACAATACATGTGAGAGTTGACATATATAAATAACTGTGGATAAGAGCCAGTGAATGTGTGAGTGGCTGTATGAATCACTGTGAGCTTGTATCAGGGATTGTATAAGAGAGTAAATATGTGTTACTATATGTTTGAATAAGTAAAGTGTGTATAACTATATAGTTGAGGAAATGGAGTTGTGATTGATTCTTTGCATGACTGACTAGGTGTGTGAGTAACTCCATGGATGTGTGACAGTCTGTGAGTGCCTGTTTACACTGAGTGTATCTAAGGTTATATTAGAGTCTGAAGATGTATTATCACATAAATGATATCATCAGTGGTGTAATCAGTAATGTCAAATGAGATGTCAGTGATGTCATCAGTGATGTCATTTGAGATGTCATCAGTGATGTCATCAGTGATGTCACTAACCATGTCATGAATGATGTAATATGTGACATCATCAGCAGTGGATTGCGGGTGTGCGATATATAGTTAGCGCTTATAACTATATATGGAATTTCAATGGTTTTATGCGAGTAAAATAAGGTTTTGTAAATGCAAATCCCTAACTATATATGGCCTAAAACCAATGGTTTTTTCATTGAATTTTCAAGGTTTTGTAAATGCAAATTCCTAACTATATATCCACTATAACCTATGGTTTTTTCTGTGAATTTCATTGGTTTTTTAATAGCAAATATGAAAAGCTTTAAAATGTCAAGTACGTGATAGATAAAAACATTTTCGTATTTATGCACGCTGATGTGCTTTGAACGCTGCACCCCCCCCTCCCCTCTTTTGTCTTAGTAGTACTCTCTCTTTGCAGATAGTGAACGGTAGTTAACGCAAGCCTTTGCCCCCGTTGTAATCCGTCGTGCCTGCTTGTCTCTCCATTTGATTGATTGTTGTCCAAGCATTTACTGTTTTAGAATTGGTTCTCTTTGGATCATTCTCTATTTACAAACAAGCACAAAGTCGCAATACTCTGTTTAGTCTTTGCAGATAGTGAAAAATCGTGTAAAAAAATAAAAGTAATCGAGCAAAATCAGTAGGCCACTAATTGGATCTCTTTTTGACCTCGCTAAAATAGAAATATTAGGAACAACCCTTCATGAGAAATACGAAAATAGTGAGATGAACTGAGCTCCACACCATGAGGGCTGCAAGACAGCTCGGCTCCATCACCCATCCCGCACAAAATAACGACAAACCCTATGCAAATATTAAAAATATAGACAACACACCAGCAAAGAAACAGGGTAAAACATTTTATTAAAAAACTATTTACATAACGTTGGTTTATAAGATGATGTCAGTAGTGGACCGATGTGTGAATAGGTCGAAAGCAGCACAAGGCTCCAAGATCCGGATGGCAAGCTCCTGGATGTTGGGTGCCATAGTTCAGAGTTCTGAGTTTGAGCCTTTTTCAATGCCTGTGCTTTGTTGAATCAAAATGGCGGCTTGACACAAAGCTGACTCAAGCGTTGCTACTGATGCTATGCAGACCAAAACTGGTTTTCAGTTTGTACATTTTTCTAGATTTTTCAATCCAAGTTTGGTTGACTTTGTAGAACGATGGCTTCAAATTTTCAACATACGGTGTGGTGGCCGTGACTGGGAGGGGGCGCTTCGCTCCTGCCCCCTCCCCAAGTAAGATTTTCATACGTGAAAGTACGTTAATGGTTTTGGTCCCTGAGTTGCTTCGATGTCACTGCCATTCTCAAGTGGCATAAGTTCTGGATGTTGGGTGCCATAGTTAAGAGTTCTGAGCAGTGCTTGTAACACTGTCTGAAGCTTATTTCCACCTACTGCAGCTTCACTATTCTCAAAGTAAGTGAGGGTCGTTTGTGGACCTGACTGCATTAGAAAACAATGTGATATGTTACCTTCCTAAACAGCTTGACGGAGGCCCCTGAGGGGCGGTGTGATGGCCATGGACTCGGAGAAGACGCTTGGCTCCGACACCCTCCCCAAGTCTTATAGCACTGGTGTAGCCTGAGATCGCCCCCCAACATAGGCGGCCGGCTCCCGGGGTCCGGCGGAACTTTTTGCCTTTTGATGACTCTTCAATTCTGAACCTTGTCCCACAATCCGTTTGACCTGAAGACACGCTGTAGTGGGGCGCCCCTTTACCGTTTCAGTTGCCATTCCGCCCGCTTTTGCTACACTGTGCCTCTTCCGCCATTCAGCTGTTTACCGCCCGCTCTTGCGACTACAGCGTCTCGCTCATCATGTAGTTGAGTTGCTCCCGCTCTTGCGGTGCAGCGATAGGCGGCTGCCACAGGACTCTCAAAATGGCGGCCGGCTCTTCGGTTTTGGGCCTGGTCCACTAAAATGGCCCTGGGACACCTTTGAACTCGGACGCTTCCCTGATAGGGCTTGGGTCCCATTCTCGAAAAGCGTCCCCTCAGCCGTGAAGATTCTACAAAAGTCTTGGGGGCCTCCGACTCCCGCAGGCTTCTGGTGGGGAGCGGCTGCCATGATTGCTCGTGGAATGGCCACGACGGAGCTACGAGATGGTAGTGGTCTCATGCTGACGCCAGCTTTAGTCTGAAACATCCAGAAACACTGTAGACTACCAATTCGATCAGTTCCGGTAGCGCCCCAACATGACCCGGAAGAGAAGAACTTGCCCTCCCCTCTTTGACTGATGGTTCTTGTTGCCTGTCCCCTCTATTGTCATTTAACAGAACTTTTTGGACTGCTGAAAGGGGTTGTGTTCCGAACGCTGGTTGGTGGAGACATTTTGACTATATTCTTGACCTACGTTGTCGCGTAATGCGTTACATGACACGCCGCGTTAGCGCACCCGGAAGTGATCCGAGGCGCGGCGCGCAGCGCGTAACGTAAGCATAACAGGTCATGTGACTTGTTAATAAAACTTTTCATTGGTTCATTTTACTTTTGTTAATTTAATGATGAAAAGCTTGGTCATATGACCTAAAAAATACGCTTTTTATTGTTTTCCAACAATATTTTTTTTTCAAACATATGTTATAATATTCCAGGCTAATGTACTTTCCCGGAAAATTTACAACTGTCTTGCAAGTAAAATATATTCCTTTTTCGAGAAAAAGGGCGTTTCTTCCTTCCATGACGGAGCCGTTGAGTAAAAGAGATTTCGCCTGCTGTCTTAGTCGCCGATACGCCTGATTATCAGATTCTTATCGATCACTTTATGTTGCAGACATGAAAAACACAACTGCCCTTGACCATTTATCTTTACTGCGTTCCTACATATTATACCTTTTATCCGTCATGTAATTGGACTGCTTTATTTCACTTGCCTTTTACTGATTCGAAAACAGTGACTAAAAGTAAAAACTTTACCAATATAAATACTACTACCGTGTTTTGTTTTAAAAACCTTTATTGTGAAAATGTCAGTATACAAATACGGGCCTATAACCACGTGGGCCGGCCACGGAGCAAACTGAAATCGTATATGATGAGGAGACATTTACACTGTAGAAGAACGTAACGAGCGGGCCATTAGGTTGCAAGAACAAAGGTGTCTAACAGTTGCGGAATCGGTGGACGTACATTTTGTAATTAAAATAAGACAGGGCCACTTACAATAACATTTTCTAGATATACATTTGCGGGCAAGGAGTTACGAGTCCCATTTATACCGGCGCCATTTTGGGCGAGGCCGGGCAGGTCCAATATATAGTCAAAATGTCTCCACCAACCATCAGCCAGACCAGAACCCCTTTCGGCCCTTTATGCTACAAGATGGTGTCTTCCATTCAGAAAATATTGTTGGCAGCATTTTGAAAGGAAACAGAAACAGCCGTTCTCCTAGTGAGTTTCACATTGTTACATTTAGGAAGAATGTTGAAGAGTAGTATGTGGAAAATCTGAAGCCATTTTTCTACAAACTCTCAATCAGACTTGGATGGAAAAAAAAAACCTGAAGAATGTACAAACTGAAAAACAATTTTTGTCTGTATAGCATCAACAGTAACGCTTGAGTCAGCTTTGTGTCAAGCCGCCATTTTCATTCAATCAATAGCGTCCCCCTGCACACATTCAGGGACCTGGTCGTGTCTTCAGATGAAACGGATTGTAGGAAAAGAAGCAGAAAGGAAAAGGAAAAAAGTTCCGCCGGACCTCGGGAGCCGACCGCCTATGTCATGTGCGACCTTTGGCCACACCAGGGCAATAGTGAAGCTGCAGCAGGTGCAAATAAGCTTCAGACAGTCTTACAAGCACTGCTCAGAACTCTCAACTGAGGCACTCAACATCCAGGACTTGCCATTCGGATCTTGGCGCCTTGTGCTGGTTCCGACCTATTCACACTTCGGTCCACTACTGACATCACCTCATAAGCCAACGGGGCACCCCACGCCGACTTTCGGCGCAGCATTGTAGGATGGCCACACCAGTGCGGCAACTTGCTGGACACAACATCGGGGCCATCCAGATCTCGGCGCGTTCGACTCACTGTACCGCAAGAGTGACCGCAACTCAGCTGGACACGCCGTCTTTCGGCGCAGCATTGTAGGATGGCCACACCAGTGCGGCAATTTGCTGGACACCACCTCGGTGCCATCCGGATCTCGGCACGTTCGAGTCACTGTACCGCAACAGTGACCGCAACTCAGCTGGACACGCCGTCTTTCGGCGCAGCATTGTAGGATGGCCACACCAGTGCGGCAATTTGCTGGACACCACCTCGGTGCCATCCGGATCTCGGCACGTTCGAGTCACTGTACCGCAACAGTGACCGCAACTCAGCTGGACACGCCGTCTTTCGGCGCAGCATTGTAGGATGGCCACTCCAGTGCGGCAATTTGCTGGACACCACCTCGGTGCCATCCGGATCTCGGCGCGTTGTGCTGCCTTCGGCCTATTCGCACATCGGTCCGCTACTGACGCCGCCTCACGTGCCAACGGATTTTCTACGCTTTTTGTAGCCCTATGCCGCATAACAGGTCATGTGACTTGTTTATAAAACTTTTCATTGGTTCATTTTACTTTTGGTTTCCTAAAGATGGAAGGCTTGGTCATATGACCTAAAAATAACACTTTTAATTGGTTTAGAACATTTTTTTTTCCCAAACGATGAAAGCCCCACCTTGTTTCTGGATCATTCAGACTGAAGCTGGCGTCAGCATGAGAGCACCACCATCTCGTGGCTCCGTCGTGGTCATTCCGCGAGCAATCATGGCAGCCGCTCCCCACCGGAAGCCTGCGGGAGTCGGGGGCCCCCAAGACTTTTGTAGAATCTTCACGGCTGAGGGGACGCTTTTCTAGAATGGAGCCCAAGCCTAGCAGGCAAGCGTCCGAGTTCCAAGGTGTCCCAGGGCCATTTCAGTGGACCAGGCCCAAAACCGAGGAGCCGTCCGCCATTTTAAGAGTCATGTGGCAGCCGCCTATCGCTGCACTGCAAGAGTGGGAGCAACTCAACAACATGGTGAGCGAGACGCTGTAGCCGCAAGAGCGGGCGCAACTCAGCTGGATGGCCGCCACCTGGGGAGGCCCGTTCACGCCGCTTCCCCCACGCCCCCCCCCCCCCCGGGCCGCCGCACGCCAATTTTCGGAGCAGCATTGTAGGATACCAAAACCAGTGCGGCAGTTTACTGGACATCACCTGGGTGCCTGTCGTACATGTTGTGTCAGCCATGGGACACTGGACACAGTGCCATCAACATCTCAACGCGTTCTGCTGCCTTGGGACTATTCGCACAACAGACCGCTACTGACGAGGCCTCCCCCCGCACCACCCGGGACGCCCCACGCTGTTTTTCTGTGCTGCATTGTAGGATCCCAAAACCAGTGCGGCACCCAGGCGACATCACCTGGGTGCCGTCCAGAACTCTGCACGTTGTGCTGCCTTGAGACTATTCGCACAAAAGACAGCTTCTAACCATTGTTGCTTTTTGGGTTGAAAAATGTTTAAATGTTTTTAGTTTTTGTTCCGTTCATTATAGTTAAAAGTTAATAAAGTTTTATAATCTTACTTTGTTGGAGTGTTATCTATTTTTTTTAAAACGGGTGAATGGGGCCTTGAATCGGGTTATTGTCATGTGCGGGCTTTGGAAGTGTGCTGCTGCAGGATCGGAGATTTCAAACTCAAATGCACGTTCTTTTTCTTACCTTTCCGAAGCATGGAGCGCAATAGCAGGCAGAGAAAGGGTGATGCACGTGTTGAACACTACCTGACCTGGCAAGTTGCTGGCAGTGCCCCCCCGCCCGCTCCTGAAAGAGAGCACACACACACCGCCGCCCCGAGTACTTCACAAATCTTTAAAAGACCATGCGCTTGTTCATGAGGCTTAAATGGTTTATCACCTCTTCTAGAACCCCTGCATCGACCCTCTGACGTTTCCTGGAAAAATTACCATGTAACACAATACCAAGCCCTGTCAGCTGAAACCCCCAAGGAATCGCGGGGCATATTATCAAGGGGGTTTATCTCCGCTTTTTTGGCTTTAAAAGCCATGAAAGCGGAGATACAATTATCTCCCTATTACCAAGCTGTCGCTAACACCAGTTAGTGACAGCTAAAAGGAGATAGCGACCATCTTGGGCCCCGCTTTGCATGTCAGTGATACTTATCACTAATGACATGCAAAGTGGCGTGCCAAGATGTTAGCGACTGGAAACAGTCCCTAACATCGCTATCTCCTATTACCAACTTTTGGAGATATTCGCGCTAAGCGCGAATATCTCCAAAATCTAACACCTGCCCTGAGCAGTTCTTAGCCATGTTATCCAATGGGAGGTGGATAACATGGCTAAGAGCATTTTCTCGATAATACATGAATATCGCTGACTTTTCTGCGATAATAGCAAGGTTTATCTGCGATAAAAATCGCCGATGTGCGGCGATAATTTTTGTCTCTAAACAAGTTAGAGACAAAAATTATCGCTAGTTGTTCGTAATATGCCCCCGGGTTTTTGCTTGCAGAAATCGGGAGGCGGGAGACTAGCACTGAAATCAGTAGTCTCACGCCTAAATCGGGAGGGTTGGCATGTCTGAATTCTCTACAGCTGGGGCCATAAACTACATCCGCAGGGGTAGGTGATAGCCTGGGACCAGCCTGGCATCTAAAATGGCTGCCGTGCACGACAAAATTGTGGCATTGGAAAAAAGGCAAGATGGCGCAGCCGCTGGAAGAGATGTATCAACATATATCAGCCTCCTCAGCCACCCTCAGGAAACATAGGGGATTAGGATACGTCTCCCGCACCCCCTTATACCTAGTAATTTAATTAACGAAGCACAAAATGGCGCATTCCCGTTTCGCTACCAGTTTGCGGCCCAGTTCGCGGCCCGTGAAGCGCTTCTACCGTGAAAAATCATTTTTTTTTTCTTTTCCCCACGGGACCCTTTAATAACCCCAACAACATTCCTAGGGGGTCAAGAGGGGGATACCTTGCCCCCTTTCATTAAATTCCCCCTTCGTTTTTCACCTCTTCTTCTCTCTCGATCCTACCGAGAGACAAGATGGCGGCCGCTCCGGACTGTCACGCAGCAAAAAAAAAAAAAAGCTCACGCACAGCCGCTGGAAGAGATGTATCAACATATATCAGGCTCCTCAGCCACCCTCAGGAAACATAGGGGATTAGGATACGTCTCCCGCACCCCCTTATACCTAGTAATTTAATTAACGAAGCACAAAATGGCGAATTCCCATTTCGCTACCAGTTTGCGGCCCAGTTCGCGGCCCGTGAAGCGCTTCTACCGTGAAAAATCATTTTTTTTTTCTTTTCCCCACGGGACCCTTTAATAACCCCAACAACATTCCTAGGGGGTCAAGAGGGGGATACCTTGCCCCCTTTCATTAAATTCCCCCTTCGTTTTTCACCTCTTCTTCTCTCTCGATCCTACCGAGAGACAAGATGGCGGCCGCTCCGGACTGTTTAGAATGTTGACAGACACCGGAGAGCCAATCAGCTTTCTGCGCGCAAAGTTCCGAAACGCGAAAAGTAAGCGGACCGGATCGCTGCCCGGAGCGCTGTTACAGATATATATCTTGATTTAAACGTTAATTTCTCAAAATCCACTGAAGCACATATATTGAGACCTAGCAAAGGCACATCGGGCTAACAGTCCCTACAATTTTGCCAAGTTTCGTGCAAATCCATTCAGCCGTTCGAGCTAAAAGTGAGGCCAACCGCCCTATGGAAAACTCAATGTTAAAAACGCGTTTTGGGACCCCCCTTTTTTCTCAGCCCCCCCTTGACGAAATCCCACCAAATTTTCAGGGGCTGCTCAGAAACAAAATGTGCCATTTTCCTGAAAATTTCAGCCGATTCCGTCCACAAACGCCAAAGTTATTAGACATAGAATTTTCAAAAATCCCATAGGGAAAAAATCCTAACTATATATACCTACTGGCGATCGCCAGTAGGTAATATATATATATATATATATATATATATATATATATATATATATATATATATATATATATATATATATATATATATATATATTCCAATAGTACCCTGTCATGCAGGACCTAGGCTGTTTACAGATAACATATACCGTGGGTCAGGTGGCAGACTGACCTTGTACACCCCCACAGAATATATTAGCCATTAGTGAAAGGTTTAGTCCATAAAAGGCTGCAGTCCTTATAAGGCGTGATGTACTTATAAGGCATTCTGTCCTTATTTTGAGTTATGTCCTTATAAGGCTTGTTCATAAGAAACAACAGGAGCTGATGCAGAGAAAGTGTGCGATGTTTCTTGGACCTATATTAGGATACCAATATGAAATATAACATCTGTTCTTACTGGAGCTGGAGAGAGCTAATTCATATGAATGAGGTGGTGTTGTGTGTTCCATGTAGAGGTAACATTAAGTCCATATCATTCCATCTCCCATTTACCATCCCATTCCCCTTTCCCTTTTGTGTGATCAGTTGAATGGTCCTGTACCTTTCCAGCCTCTTCTTTGGTGAAGAAGTTGACTGAGAGAACATTGTGAATGTGTGAATGTGTGACGGCTCCTTGACTGGCAAATGCTATGCTGTGCAGGGACAGTTATGTGACAGCTGTGCTCTTGCACTGGAGAATTATAGCTGACGTCCACCTTTATGCCCTGATTTTGACAGACTTATCCCAAGTTCCCTGCAGTTTTCCATGGACACGTTCCAAAAGCTTTAACCTGACCAAATGTATCCATGATAAACCCTGAGAGTGCAGTAGTGTTACTTTTTTTGCAATACCCGTTAGATCAGAAATTTAGTTTTTGTGCAAAATCAAATTTACATCAAGACTTGCAATGAAGGTGTCTGTGGTGTCACAATGAAGCCACTATGTGATGTTCAGGCCTTGCTAATATGAAACGTGTGCTCTAATTTAGAATGAGTTCTACTTTGTAAATTAGATTCTATGTTTGGAATGAGAGTTCTAATTAGGAAATAAAAGAATTCCATTAGAATGCAGATTGGAACCACACTTCTAATTTGGATAGTCAGAACTGTGTTTGGAATGCAAATTCTACCCTTGGAATGCCTCTTGTGCAAAATATAAATTGTTTTTTCAGGTTCAAGCTGCAGCGGTGTATGATGTCTAAGGTTCATTTTGTGAGCAGTAATGAGCAGATTCTAAGGCTACAGTTTTGTTGGGCACCTCGTCTCCCCTGGGTACCCAGAACTACCTTCTATTGACTGAATGGGTGCAATGCCTCTTGAAGCTGTGTAGAGTCACACAAGGAGTCTATGGCAAGCCAGGCCAGCACAGAGGCATTCACACAGATGAAGACTCAGAGCCCAGCCATAAGGCCACTGCCAGGCTCTGCCAGTCAGTGCAGAAGAAAGATGCAGGGTGTCTTCTAATTCTTAGATCCCACCCTGCCATTTGAATACCTGAATCACACCTGTGAAATGGGCAGAGCAGATAGGAGGAAACAGAATGAAACGCTGCGCATTCCTGTGCAGTGCACTAGGCCCGTCTCATCAGCGCCTTTACAGATTCTCTTATGATGGGTTTGATGGACATTCTTTTTGGCAGCGACATTGAAAGATGACTATTGTTAATTATTGACCACAGTGGCTACAACATCTGTAGAATAATTAAGACGAAGAGAAATTCTGAAACAAATCCTCTGACAGCTTCTGTCTGTCTAGGCAGGTTCAAAATAAAAATCTGTAAGCAAATAAGAAAACACAGGAAACCTTAATAATTAGTTCATTGTAACTGACTTCCTTCCCTCAATCTTTTGGTTCTGTGATGTCATGTTACAGACGGGCTTACACCTATCAACATATTGCAACACTGGTCTCTCCATGCAGCCTTGAGTGTTATCAGCATTTCAATCGATCCCTTGAGACATCAGGTACTACAGCACATCCTGGGTCCTGGCAGGCTTGTGACATCATCTACCTCATCACACCCCTGGCAGATATTATGACATCATTCACCACTTAGCTATATATAGAGCCATAGCCAGGGATGCCTGCAGTGTGAGTGAAGTGTGTGGGCTATGAATGGTGTGAATGTGGTGTGAGTGAGGGACTTTAGGGCACTCAGACTGACATCAGACAGGCAGGATGGCCACAACTGATCTACTTCTCCGAGGCCTGACAGGAGCTTGCCTGGTTCCTTCACAGAGGAGAAATCAACAAACACCACGCAGATCGCAGCAGCCAATGAGAAGGCAGTCATGCACTGTGACGTGGGGGTGCAAGGACCAGTCGGTGTGGTATGGCCAAATAAGAAGCTGTTTTCCAGGTTCTCCAGTAGGCAAATTGAGCTCGACGAACCCAAGCACCACCCCTATCTGGAGCTGGACACCGGATCTCTGATCTGATGAGCAGCAAGGTAACCCCTGAATGACGGTGTGAATGGTATGAATGCAGCCGCGGCCGGTAGTGGGAGTACCGGCCGGGCGGTGACGGGAGGGGCAGGGGCAGGGTGGGGGGTAGTAATGTATGGATTACGGAGTTTAACAGGTAAGTAAACATATACATAAATAAAAAGAATTTTGTTGCGTGCACTGCATCACCAAATGTGATGCAGTGGGCACAACAAAATTAGTTTTATTTATTTATATGTTTACTTACCTGTTAAACTCCGTAATACATACATTACTACCCCCCACCCTGCCCCTCCCCCTCCCACGTCACCGCCCTGCCGGTACTCCTACTGCCCCACGGCTGGTGTGAATGTCCAGTAGCAAAGGTCAAAACCTTGGCGTGGTGCTACTGCTCACAAGTTTACCAATGTACTTGTGCTAATTTGACCTATTTTGGATGAAAGTGGATCGTGCATTGGCTTTGATTTCTTTGTCTTTCTGTTCTGTGTTTTTCTCCTAACGGGTTTCTTGTCCTTTCATGTTGCCTTTCTCACTTTTGCTTTCTAAATCTCACTTCATTGTCTTCATACATTCTTTTATTCCTTCGTTGTTCAATTCTATGAGTTTTTTTCATCTCATTTGTTTAGTCTTATATTTTGTTCTTTCGTCCTGTATAGGCTTCCAACTTTCCTTATTGATTTTTTTCTATTTTTTATCTTGGACTTTCTCTTGTCCAGAATATTTTCTTTCCTTATTCTCACTGTATACTTTCTCTTATTCCAACTTCCATACTTTCTCTTTATTTCCTTGTTCTTCTTTATGTTGTCTTTATATTTTATCCTTTCTGACATTGTATTCGTTTTCATATTGTTCCTTTTACCACTCTTCACTTCATTACTTTCTGGCATCAATACATCCCAATTTGTTTTATTTTAGGTGTTTCTTTTTACAAATGGGACAAATATATTTTAATTTGTTTGGGGATGACTTTTGAATCACCAATAAAATGGGGTACCTAGAAGATGTCTTAGCCATTTTAGATGTAGCCACTACCTTGTAAGCAGTGAACCCTATCCTGGCACCATTGAGCTGTATATTACATCTGTTCTGCATCTTACCAGAGTAGCTGTTTGAGTTACATGAATCAAGAAGACAAAACTGAACAAAAGGACTTACTTAAGACCTTGTGTTCAACAGAAGTAGAAAGACACTGAAAGATGCTAAGACCAAAAATACATTTTTGAAAGTCCTGCACCTGTCCTTAGAGGGGACAATATCTGAGAGGAGCTTCTCGGCACTGCAAGAACTGTGAGGTATAAAGAGGACTGGACAGTAAACCTTTGAGCTATTCTGAGTCTGCAGTGAAGATGGCCACTTACACTTTTTTATTGTTTAGCCTGCTTTGATTTTTAGACCATGTGTAGAGTCTTATTGCTGTAATAAGAAATGTGTACAGGTGTTGAAACCTGTTAAGCAAGTCGGGATTAGGCCCTGATACAGTATCCAGGAAAAAAGCACTGGTAAAGCCAATCGGTCTGACACTGGCTGGCAGTCTTTTGATTTTGCAAATTCTTATTTTGTTTTCTTATTTTTGTTGTATAGTAAAGAGTGTTTTTTTCTCACTCTCACCACCTTTCTTACTTCTGTTTTCTTGTCTTCCACCTCGGTTCAAACCTGGTTTGTTTGTGTTTGCCTTCAGAGAGGACATAGTCTGGCAGTTCAACTGGATGGTTCCCATGAGGAGCAGGGTCAAGACTGATTTGCCAAAGGCAAGGTATAAACCGAGGTGGCATGGTGAGCAAAAGAACCATTAAAGGGAATGCTACCCGCATGAGTGCCCGTGGTTAGATTACTTTCAAGCATTCCTCCCATCACCTTTTGAGAGAACTTTACATGGACCAATTGTACGAAGCCTATATTTTCAATCCTAGAAACTCACATAGCCATAAATTGAAAATGTTGCTTCAGTATATTCATAATGATTTTGATATTTGGCTGGGAACTGAGAAAAACCTTTTGGCATTTGTTTTATCGCTCAACAACTGTAATCCTGACTTACAGATCGCACTTGAATGCAGAAATAAAAAGACAATTATATGAGAAAAAGTATCTTAAGGTCAGGATCAAAAACAAAGAGTTTCAATAGTGCCTTATGTAAACCTGCCAAGTAAAACTCTATCGCAATATGGTAGCTTTCATTCCAGGGCGGTGAGAGATAACTTGTCCTCGTTCTGCTTCTCTGGTTTGGTGGATGTGATTAATCATCAGTGACGTCTTGGATTGAGATTCCTGTGTGATAAAGTGTGGTTTCTGTATGGTCGAAGTATGTGGTCTTGCAGGGGTGCCTTACAGTGCAATACCGATAAAATATGCAAAGATGGAACCCGGGTACTCTCTTAGTAGACCTCCTCCCAGTATACTCTCCAAGTATACCTTCTATCAGTCCTGGTGGAGTGACAAAGACCACACAGGCTACTTAGAGGAACAATTGTGAAGCTTTTCAAATCAGCAAAATTGACAATAAGTAATTGACACGCATTGAGAGGATTCCAACACCATTTTAGAAAAATAGCTCTGATTTGATATACTTTTAGATACAAAAATGCAATCAGTACATACAGTATGACCAGAGCAATCAGTTTTCAAACAGTAAATAAATCAATACTTTGCAATGTGAAAACCATTAATGTTACGGTCAGTGGGAAAAACACATCTGCAGTTGATACTTTAAAGAGTGAGTTCAATGGAACTGTTAGAAACGGGTAGCGTAGGGCAGAGCGGGCGGGCCAAACTCCGGAGGAAATGTGTAAAGCATCTGCGCAGCACACTCACAGGCGACACACCAGGCACACTACAAAAAGAGACTCTACACCAGGTTGCATGAAAAAAAGCTTGTGTATTATACCAAACACAGTAGGATGCAATCACAGTTGTGAACACGGCGCCAACTGGCACGGGTAGCCGTATACAGGGGATTATTTACATGGCAGGGCCAATTGGGCCTCTGCCAACATCATCACCAGGTACACAGATAAAATGAAAGTCCATAAGCAGTAAACGTATAACAGCCAGTAGTTACTGTCCAGACCAGGCCCTAAATAGAAATCCTTGGCATAAACCTCAACAATGTGCACCCTAGGAAAAAGCATTAGGCCCATCGGCACAGCCATAGGTATGAACACATTTGTATAAATAACTTTAGCATGAAGCATAACCTGGAACATCAAAACCTGACATTATGCAACTTCATATGCATTAGGCATCACTAGGCATGGAAACCACCACAGCATGAAGTAGACCTAAAACCGCATCAGCATAGGTACAAATCATAAACATGGGGCACACTATGCATAACCATAGTCACAAAACATATGAGCATGGAGACATAATCATATTTGCATCAATCACTTGAGGCATATGCTGAGTAGGCCTTGGGCATAGAACCTCATGCAGGGCATCAGTAAGCAGGAAAACATTAGCATGGGGGCACTTTACACAAACCCCACTTACACCCAGGATCAGCAGCGCCAACATTTGGGAAAAAGATATTAGGCAGGATCAGAGCTCCTCCTGGGGCGTGAAAACACAACGTGCAGACCTTCAGCCTCTTATGGCATCAACCTCATTGGCAATGGGCAAATAATGAAAACATCATGGCATTACTGAGAGTGGCACCTTCTGCACAAAATCGTCAGTGTAAATGCACCATCCGATAGCCATAAATCAAACTCCTTTCATTAAGCATGAATTACATTTGTAGGAGGCATCATCAGTAGCCTACAGGCCACAGTAGACCTGCCAATCATACTCTGCACCAATCCTATGGTTTAAACATATTATCATGTGGCTTCTCTTTTGCAGGAACACAATAGGCCTAAAATCAGCACTGAAAACCGGAGGGAAAAGCTTTAGGTATCATCCTAGGTACAAATGCATTATGCAACAATAGTATGCAATAAATCATATGGGGCAAAAGGCCTCGCCAGCACAAACACAGTTCGCCCCAATCGGAGGCACAACACTCTGAAACTGACCCGAGGCCAACTGACCTCTCTCCGGGGCTCAAATGCCATATGTCCCGCAAAGTCAGGGCTGGCTGCAAAAACAGCAAAGTGCGCAAAGCGCTGGGGCAGGGCATGAGTGTCTCTCACTCCTCTCTCTCTCTTCTCATGAGGAGTACAATGCCTCCAATACGTTGCAGCTGCCTGCGCACTCGCGACGCTGCTGGGAGTCAGGCCCAAAAATAAGCACTGGCACCACTGCGCAGTTGGGGGCCCAACTCCGGGACCCCTGAAATTCACAGTGCTCCCCAAGGTTGCAGCTGCCCGCTGTCATACGAGGCTGCTGTAAGGTCAGCAGGGGCACCACGGTGCCCTCAGAGCGGCACCAGGTCGAGGCGAGTACCGACAATGTGCCCCAACACCACCCTCACCAAGATGGGACTGAGCCCTACTCACCGGGCTCCCTGGAGTCCTTGCGCAATCTCTGGGCACCGCACTGTGCCCCGATAGGCCCCTTCCTGCTGGCAGGCGATGGGGGCAGCCGGAATGGAACACGCACTGCTCCCGCTTCTTCGGTAGCTGCAGGGCTCTCTCTGGCAACACCGTGGGGATTCCCACAGGCCTTCTCCTTGGGGGTGGGGTTGAAATACAGCACACAGGAAAGTAGTGCCCACGCTCCTCACTTCCTTCTGGGGCACAGCTGTAGCGCTCACCAGGCGCTAGAGTCCTCCCAAGTCCAGGGTGTCCCAGAATAAAGTAGCGCTCTGGCAGCACAGCGCTGCAGGCATCAGCTTCTCACCTCCTTGATGTACAGGCAACCAAATATAGCGATTTGACAGCACAGCGCTGCTGGCATCACTCGGAATGGAGCACGCACTGCTCCTGCTTCTTCGGTAGCTGCAGGGCTCTCTGGCAATAACGTGGGGAGTCCCACAGGCCTTCTCCTTGGGGGGGGGGGTAGGGGGGGGATTGAAATACAGCACACAGGAAAGTAACGCCCTGTTGCATTTAACAAAATAAATTGATGACTCCTTGTGTTGCTTCGTCCAGATGTGTGTTCATTCTTGGTAATCAAATAATCAAGTACAGTATTTAGATAAGGTAGTAATCCAGGTTCCAGTAAAGGTTAAGGTAAATGCCCCACCGGGAGCAGCTGCCCTGCTGCTCAGCCTCCAAGGTAACATCATAGAGACAGGCTGAGCAGCAGAGTACAAGAGACTAAGAAAGGACAAGAATGAAAGATGAGCAGGGAGAAGCAGGATACAACACGCCCACGCTCCTCACCTCCTTCTGGGGCACAGCTGTAGCACTCACGAAGCGCTAAGAGTCCTCCTAAGTCCAGGGTGTCCCAGAATAAAGTAGCGCTCAGGCAGCACAGCGCTGCAGGCGTCAGCTCCTCACCTCCTCACCTCCTTGAAGTAACAGGCCACCAAATATAGCGCTTTCCCAGCACAGCGCTGCAGGCATCACTCCTCCTCTGGCATCCAAGAAAATATTGCCTTCAAGGCGCTAGGGAGATGGTGAGGATCCCGAGTCCCACACAAGACAATAGTGCCCATGAGGTGCTAGCTCCCAGGAATGATATCATGGTCCCACAGAAGCAAGCTGCAGCAAATATGCGGGGAATTGAATATATAGTGCTTTAGCAGCACGGCGCTGTATAGAAAATAACCAGCTCTCCCTGGCAGCACGTGCTGCAGGTCCCACATACCTTCTTCTCCTGGGCAGGTGCTGGAGGCAGCGCTCACCAGGCGCTAGAGAGGCCCAACAGCTCCAGGGACAACTGACAGTGCTCCTCTTCTCTGGCAATGTAGACAATAGTGCCCACGAGGCGCTAAGAAGCAGGAAAGTCCTTGGGGGCTGGGATACCGCTGCCGGTCCAGTGAAGGAGATTAGGATGCGCCCGCCACACTGGCGGGGGCATTTAGCATTTTTTACATTGCGGCGAGCAGTGCTTTCAGCAGCACCGACCGCAATGCGAAAAAGGAATGTTGTGCATTTGCATGAACGTGGCAGGCACCACACGGTGCCTACCACTTTGTACTCTCAACTTTTGACAAGTAACACAGCAGTATTAATTAAAGGGAAACATTTGAAATGGATGGTCAAAAACATTTGGGAGACAACTGTCACGATTGCCAGTTCCACATCAAATATGGCCACCATGCACAACGCATGTGCAAGGAGGTCAGGCAGCCTTAAAAGCCTGACTTCCCCTGTTTGATGCGCTTCGTGTTCTAGTGCTCGACTCTTCGCAGCGTCATTTACGCCTCGCTGTGTCACCCTCTGTTCTGTCCTCGTCAGATTTCCTTCGTTCCTGAGAGACCCTTGAACTTTAGTCGCTTCCGCGTCTCCTAGAGTTCCCCTGGCAGCTCTTGACCTTCCCCGGAGCCACAACCTTTGCAGCTGAGAAACGCCCGAGTAGCTTGGCCGTTCTTCCTCCCATTGCGGCATCTTAGAACCTCCCTTTCTTTTTTTTACTTTGAGCCGGCTTTCTTCTCCTCTGTCCCGCAGGCTGAACGGACTGTTTCTTCGGCTGGACTTGTTGTTCCGTCGGCCGGCTGGACTTTGTCAGAGCAGTTCTGTCGACTTTACCGGGGCATTGTGGTTGTTGAAGTCCGCTCTACATGATTGTCATATACCCCTTATTTTTTGTTGCCCTCCTTGGATACCATTGAAGTCTTGACACCAGGTACCTGAGGTTCCGTGACAATTATAAGTGGTGTTTTCGACTCGCACGAATATGGTCGAGTCTGGTATCTATGAGCCGCAAATGACGAGTTTAGTAAGTGTGCGCAGTTTCGCTGTGCTAACTTAAACCGTTTGTTTGTTATGTGGGTTTTTCATCTGTACCCACGGGTTCCCTCTTAGATACGGCATCCATTTTGTCTCTTGCCCTCAAGTAGCCAGCGAACGGACGCTGTCCGCTTCGCGACCCTGGGACTCCCAAGATATTTGCGGAAGACACATGTCCTTTGTAAGTGTCTTTATGACGAGGGGGATGATACTGTAAGGCAGATGGCCCCGCTCGAGGCTCATCTCGCCGTGCCGGTTTATTGTCTCAGCCATGCATCTCATTAGGCACGTCCCTTTGATGCCTGTATCTCGTGTTTCCCGATACCTCCCCTTTTACACCCTTTCCGATTTCCCCACTGTCTCCGTCTTCCTCTGCACCTGTCTTTGTTCCTATTTCGATCTGTTTTACTGCCGATTGGAATGCACTAATGTTGGGAAGATGGGTTTTTACAGTTGGGAACCGCCAAATGTTTCCGCACTTATGTTCCGGACCTTATGTGTATCAAAGTGACCAAAGCGACCCCTCTGGGGGATAATGGTGGGAACCGGGTTGTAAACCTTTGTGTACCATGTTGTCCTATGGGTAAAAACTGTATAAAAGGAGCGATCCACAGAACCAATTTGAAGCAGTCTCCCCAAGTTGCACGAGTTGTACTTGTCGTGATATCTGTGTTCCCTGCAGCAAATAAACCTTGAATCTTTGACGCCGAAGGAAGTGTCCCGTGTCTCTGTCATTCGTACGCCGGAGCAGGTTACCCACGAAGGTTTCAGGTGTTGTGCCCTGGCACCGCTGGGTCTCAAAGAACCCAGTCCTTCAGTTGGCGCCCAACGTGGGGCTGCATCAGTGGTACCGGTCCAAGCCCGACGATCGTGAGGAACTTCGTGTGAAATCTCCGAGGGAAGGTGCACTCCGCTTCATCGATCCTGTTGTCGAAACAAGTGGCCCGAAGACTTTTCCCGCGAAGATTCCCGCCTCCTGACGGCTGCGACGGACTGCTGCCCTGACTGTAGACCTGTTTTGGCGCCTGGCGTAGACCTTGGTAGAGCGAGACGATTGACGGGCCTTCCTGGAGACGCCATCGATCTTTGAGTTAAGTATTTGTGGGTCGCTCCCAGAGTTCTTGGTTGTGGTTACTTAGTGGTTGCATGGTTCCATTGCATTTGTAGTTCTTGGTACTTTGTTGTGTTGTTTGACGACTGCAGCCGCCAAAAACCGAGGGTTTTTTCTTTGCTGGGACTTGGTAAATCCCGTAACCCTTGAAGTTTGTGAAACTCGGCTAGTGTGCAAGATGCCTGGTCGCAGTACTTTGTTTAGTTGTTTCAGACCTTGTGGTACGGATTCCCGACTGGAGGACTCGTGTCCGATACCTCCGGTTGGAACTCCCACTTATGAACTGTACAGTAAACATGGGCTAGGCCCGATTACTTTTAATGATTACTGGATCAAATACATGAAGAAGGACGGTGACCTTCGCTGGCCACCACATGGTAGCTTCGAGGCCCCGATCTTAGATAATCTAGAGGTTAAATTGTTCGCGAAAAAGTCAAGGCCGGCCATGTTTGATGCCTTTCGGTTGTGGCGTAAAGAAGCCCGACAGAAAGAAATCAGACAGACTAAGCGAAATCAGAGAGATAGTGCTGGTACCATTGTAAAGAAAGCAGAGCAGTTCCAGCATGATAAGGAGGTTAGGGAAAAGGAAGTGTTTGACAGATTACAGCGTATGACTATAGATAAGTGCTATCCTGCTTTGCCTACGGAGTCGGAAAAGAAGGATGAGGCAGTTGAGGATCCTTTAATGTCCTATCTTATGAAATTGCCACCTCCGTACGTACAGGGTACCACAGCTCCTGTGATTCCCCCTGTACCTGTTCCTGCACCTATTCTCCCTCCGCCTGTTCCTCAACCTGCACCCGTTCTTCCGACTGTTCCTGCTCCTTCGTCTGTTGCTATTCCTACTGCTCCTCCGCTTCCACATACTCCTGCTCCCGCTACTGCTCCTGCTCTATTAACCCCTGCTGTTGCTTCTGTTTCTACTCCTTCACTTGTTAGTCCTGTGTCCTGTACTTCTCCCTCTACTCGTAGTCGTAATTCTCCTCTTGCGGCTAGCTTCTTTCATTCGCTCGGACCTGTTCTTGGGTCCGCTGGTTCAGATGGTCCTCAGAGACGTAGTCAGCTTCCAGGTAATAGGGAACGTGCTTCGCTATATAATATGGCGATGGGTTGGATGACGCACCCCCTTAGAAATCCACCACGTGTTGTACTCGACACGTTCTGTCAGTTCAATATACCAACCCAGAGATTTGTGTTCGAGGAAATGTGCAAGGTCCTTCGTGATCAGATATCGGCCGACGCACCTGACGAGGTGCTGACCGCGTTGTCTGATTTACAGCTTCAGTTTTCGGCTGGACTGATAGTGGATACCAACATTCGACGAGCCGTTGAGCGGTTGCTATCTTTCCGTCCCACTCCAATACCGCAAGCCTTGTTTGTCGAGGATATTGAAAGACAGCCAGATGAATCTGGCCAATTTCCTATGCGCGAAGTTCCACCAGTGTGGATGCCAGGTGATGCTACTGCTATTCCTATTGTTCCGCCGCATTTCCAGAGGGTATGGATACATTCATTTCATTTCATTTTGGACATTTATAAAGCGCTTGGAAGTACGCCCACCGGCGTGTCCCCGCGCTGTGATAAGTGAGAAGCTGAGGTTCCACCCACCCTCCCCGCCGACTACCTGCTAAACAGAATGGTCTTGAGTTTTTTTCTGAAAATCAATTCTGATGGCTCCAAATGCAGGCTTGAAGGAAGAGCATTCCAGTGTTTGGCCGCCAGATGCCTAAAAGATCTACCCCCCATGCGGGCTTTCCTTACTCTTGGTATCGTTAAGAGCCCTGTGCAGGAGGATCGAAGGCTACGTGTGGGTTCATACACGGTCACCAAGTTCCTGAGCAACGCAGGAGCCTTGCCATTCACAATACGATGGCATGTGGAGAGAGTTTTAAATTCAACCCGACTGGCAACTGGAAGCCAGTGAAGTGCGTGGAGCGCGGGTTTGGAAGGGGATCTCCTGGGGAGCCTCAACACCAAACGGGCAGCCGCATTTTGCAGCACCTGAAGTCGCCCGATGGCCCTGCTGGAGGCACCCAGATATAATAGGTTGCCATAATCGAGGCGGGAAGTCACCAGGGCATGCACCAATGTTCTGCGGGCCGCAAGGGGGAGAAGATCTAACACCTTTTTTAAGGTCCTCAGGACGCCGACGCATACCCCAGCCACACGGCCCACATGTGTATCAAAGGTCAGGCCAGAGTCCAGCCAGACCCCTAAGTTCCTTGCCTCCTGGCAAGGAGCTGGCGCCTCGCCCAAGCAAGAAGGCCACCATGCCGACGACCAGGCATCCGGAGTCCCACCCACAATCAGTACCTCGGTCTTGCTACCGTTTAACTTTAAACAGTTGGCGGACATCCAGGCTGCAAGATCTTTCATGCAGTTCCTGAAGTTGTCCGCCGCAAGATCCGGGGTACGTGAGAGGGAGATGGCCAGCTGCGTGTCGTCGGCATAGGACACAACACGCAGCCCGTATTTCTCCACTATTCCCGCCAGAGGGGCAACATATCTCCCATGGAAACGCTCAGAAGTGTTACAGGTGAAGCAATCTTTGCCTGACCCTCGCAAAAATCCTGCGGGGTATTACAAGGAATTATCGCAGCTCGTAGACGCTACGATAATGAATCTTGCTGATATCGATATGTTGTTCGGCAATGTCGTACCACAACCGGTATGGGCTAAGATTCGTCAGGAAAATCATCCGAATGAACTAGGTGGTGATTGGGCTGCCATTGTAGCGTCGGATGCTTTACAAACTGGTGGAGCTAAACCCGAGCAGATGATTACTGCTCTTCCCCAAAGAATTATAACATTAATGAAAACTCTTATGCCAGCTATGAGGGTAAATTGGGACAAATTGTCAGCTTGTAAGCAAAAGAAGGACGAGAGTGTTTCCGACTTCTTTACGAGGTTCGAGGAGGCATTCATTGACCATAGTGGTCAGGATATGAGCACTGAGGGTGGTCAAAGGTTGTTCGTGGATAAATTTGTTTCAAACTTACTGCCCGATTTGAGCAATAAATTAAAGAATTCGGAAAGTGCATGGGCCGTTTCTACTTCAGCTCAGATATTGGCTACGGCACAATATTATGAGAATAGAGAGAAAGAGGAGAGCGACCGTGCTGATAAAAAGACGAAAGAGCTAAAAACTAAAGTGCTGCTTCAGCAAGCGTATCCTCCACGTTCGAATCAGAATAATTCGCAACAAAATAGATCGCAGCCGCAATCGAACCGATCCCAAACTCGTAATGACTCCTCTTCCCAAAGATCCTCGTTAGGGTACAATCAATGTGCTTATTGTAGACAAGAGGGTCACATTAAATTCAATTGTCCTGTTCTAAACGAACGTAATAGTGGTAACTCATCGAGAGGAGGTCGTGGTGGTTCGCAGCAGGCACCACGTGGTAGAGGTCGTGGTGCTCAGAACGATCGTTCAGATAACTCATCGAATTCCGATAATTGTTTTGATCAACGTGGATCGTCGCAAGGACGATCTGCGCAGTACAATGTAGACGATTACTACGTCGATCAGGGAACTGACGACAGTAATTACTAGGACAGCCAAAGACAAGGAGAGGGAGTGGTATCAGTTCCGGTTGATCAGAGAGGGCCTTACGTCGCAGTTGCTACATCGGGCGTCGTTGAGCCTTTTCTGTTGGACACTGGTGCAGCGAAAAGTTCCATTAAGCATTCGAAACTCCCTGGCGCACCTTTGTCTGGCTTAACAAATGTTTCCGTTGGATTCTCTGGCGCCCCTGTTAGCAATCCAGTTTCGTGCCCTTTGCCCCTTACAATTGGGCCACGTGAGCTCCGAGCTCCGTTAATTTTGACTACGGGTTGTGGTGAAAATCTTTTGGGCCTGGATTTGCTTAAACGTTTGTATGCAACTTTGTATTGTTCTCCCGCGGGTGTAAAGCTTACGTTGGGAGAGAGGGTTGTCTCTCCCATGTACTTGTCTCTCGACAAGCTCCCACCGGAATTGAGTTCTCTTCCTGCGTCTTTGTGGGCAACAGGTCCCAATGATGTGGGCCTACTTGACATCTCCCCTTATGTTGTTCAGTTGAAATCTAATGTGCGATTGCCACGTATTCCCCAATATCGTATCTCCCTTGATGGTGAACGAGCACTGTTAGCGATCATTTATGATCTGATCGAGAAAGACTTCATTGAAGAGACTCGGGGAAACGTGTGCAACAGCCCTGTACTGCCCATTCTTAAACGTACTGATCCTTCAAAACCGCCTGTTTATCGCTTTGTTATCGATTTACGGGAGGTGAATAAAATTGTGGTTCCTCAATTCCCTGTTGTGCCTGACATCACGGCGCTACTGACTCTGATTCCAGCTTCTGCATCGTGGTTTTCGGTGATTGACTTGAAAAATGCGTTTTTCAGCATCCCGATTGCCGAAGAGAGCAGAGACCTTTTCGGTTTCTCTCTTGGGGGACGCAGCTTCCGGTTCAAACGCGCTCCTCAGGGCTACCGTGAAAGTCCATCGATTTACAGTCAAGCCTTGAAGGGTCAACTGGATGCGTTTAGGTTGCCGGTCGGTGCGGCCTTAATCCAATACGTCGACGACTTATTGGTGGCTGCTGATACTCAGGACATTTGCAAAATCGCTACGGTGTCGTTGCTGCAACATCTCTGTGAGTTGAATCATAAGGTGTCCCCTTCTAAACTCCAATATTGTTGTCAAGAAGTAACCTATCTAGGTCACTTATTATCAAAGGAGGGAAGGAGGTTGACCCCAGAGAGAATTGCAGCAATTGCGCGCATGGCTGTGCCAACAACCCAAAGAGATGTGCGTGCCTTTCTAGGTATCACGTCGTACTGCAGGCAATGGATTCCAAATTTTTCATTGCTAGCGAAACCATTAGTGGCTCTTACGTGCAAGGATGTTTCGACTCCTTTACCATGGACGGAAGAATGTCAGAGAAGTTTTTCTGAACTGCGTGATTCATTATGTTCGGCTCCTGTGTTGGGTACTCCCGACTACAGCAAGCCGTTTACATTATATGTTCATGAGAGAGAAGGTTGTGCTTTGAGTGTCTTAACGCAACCTTTTGGTGGTAAGCAACGTCCATGTGCATATTTTTCCTCGACCTTGGACCCGGTAGCTAGAGCATTGCCGAGTTGTTTGAGAGCAACAGCGGCAGCCGCGGTCTCCATCCGACAATCAGCAGGATTGGTCATGGATAATATGCTTACGGTGATGGTTCCGCATGCAGTCGATACTCTTTTGAATCGGACGAAAACTCAGCACTTGACGAGTGCAAGGTTGTCTGGGTACGAGTTGACGCTGTTGGCAAGCCACATTCAAATAAAACGTTGTAATGTTCTGAACCCGGCAACTTTGTTACCAATTAGCACAGAGTCAGATGTAGTAGCAGAACATGATTGTTACTTGAGGACTGAAGAAGAAACAAAAGGTCGAGTGGACCTTAGAAACACCCCATTGGAAGATCCGGATGGTACACTGTATGTGGATGGGTCATGTTTTAAGTTGCCGAATGGCGATGTGACTACTGCGTATGCTGTTGTAACGTTGAATACTGTTGTTGAGACTGCAAGATTAAACCAGAATTCTGCCCAAGCTGCAGAGCTGATCGCTCTCACTAGAGCGTGTGTGTTAGCAAAAGGGAAACGTGTGAATGTGTTTACCGACAGCCAATATGCATTTGGCGTCGCACATAGTTTTGGACGATTGTGGAGAGAGAGAGGTTTCTTGACGTCGCATGGTACGAAGATTCAGCATGGCCAGCTTGTGAATGATCTTTTGGATGCATTGACGTTGCCTAAACAAGTAGCGATTGTTAAATGTAGTGCGCATCGTAAGGTGACGGATGATGTTGGTCGTGGTAATGCGTTTGCGGATGAGACTGCTAAGGAGACTGCCCGGAACCTTAGCACTCGAATGTATGTGACGAGTTCGGTTAGGTGGCCTACAGAATCGAGCATGTGTGAGGACACTATTGAGAGTGTAAAGGCAATTCAGAATGAGGCCACCGAGGCTGAAAAGACGAAGTGGAAAGAAAGTACGGGAAAGTTGGATGCGAATGGTTGTTGGATTGATTTGTCTGATCAGAAAAGATGGATGTTACCGGATGCGTATGTGCTGGCCGTTGTGACAATGGCGCATGGGTTAGCACATATTAGCACGAAAGGTATTTGTAAGTTGTTGTCTCCTGTATGGAAGAATTGGGTGCACGCCACCCACACGAAGAAAGTCCCCATCCCGTTGCCAGCAGACTCGTGGGTGAGGAAAGGCATTGCATCAACTGAAACCGAAGGATTGCCGGCGTTTGTACCTTTTAGCGACGCACAACCTGTCGGAGAATCCTCAGTGCAGCAGAGAGACACTGTTGAACAATTGTCAGCAAAGGACTCAAGACCAGAACATTCAGCTGATCAACAGGACGCTGTCCCTTCAACGGATCCTTTGTTCGACGAACAGACACGTCCTGGGAAAACCCGATACTTTTTGCGATCTAGCACTAAAGACTAATAAAAGATCCTGCTTTGCTGTATTGACAACTGCATTATCCCGTTTTCCGTGATCAGTTTTGAACATTCATATTATTGTGATTCTTCCTGTATATATACATTGAGCTTTATTCCTTATACTTTTTGCTTCCACAGCTGAGAGACATTGTTTTGCATACATATATATTGTGCATTAAAGGCCGTAGGGCCGCGCGCGTACTTCCTTCTGGATAGTAGGTCTTGACGCTAGGTTAAAGGCCGTCGGTTCCTGGGAACTCCTAGGGATTGACTATTGCTACACAGAACGAAGTGCGTCAAGAAACGTTGCGGACGGTCATAGGGAATGGCATTCTCGAAGTTGATGGATTTGGAAGGAGCTCAGGCTCATAGATTCAAGCTGCAGCAACTCAGTCGTACCAAATGTTTTATATTCCAAATATTCGTATTGTTTTTGACTGCTTCTGCATTATTGGCGGGTGGGGTGTATTACACGATGTTTTACTTCTTACCTTCTGCTACACCTACTCCTATCCCTGACCCTAAACTTACCTCCACTACTTCTCCTCATTCCTTTCATATCTTACCTGAACACGAACAGGCTAGACGTGCAGAATTCCGCAATAATTCCTTTATTCAGCTCCTTCATCAGCATCAGTTAGTGGTTAACACTACTAATTGTTGGGTGTGTGGGTTGATGCCACATACTACGGATAAGGGAATTCCATATCTGGTGTTACCGTATAGTTCCCAAGGGTCTGCTCGAGCATTTCAGACAATGTTTCGAAGCGCACTGGGTTTCCACCCCATTCGAGAACCACGTTCCCCCTACTCTGGTCCTACCTCGTATCAAAAACCTTTGTCGATAGCAATAGAGGACCTAGATAGCGATATCTATGATCCCTCGCTTATTCCCGAAGAAGAGGTACAAGCCTATAGGGTCCTAAGTAGAGGCGAATATAGTGTGTTCACCAGTGAAAAGCAGCTTAAAAGCTCGCCTCCGATATGGGTCGTACCCCACATTGGTAATTTTTGTCTCATAGGTCGTGGTCGAAGATCGCAAGCCCGACTTGGAGCGAGTGCTTGCACTGAAAATTACATTCTGCCGATGGTCTCGTCCCCTGTGTTTCTGGCTGCCAAGGGTACATACTTTATCTGCCATGATCGTGCATACGCATGGTTGCCCGCTGACTTCATGGGCTCATGCTTCATTGCAAATCTGTTGCCTCCGACGTTCACTGTAGATGCCGATTATCATAAGACTAGAGTTGTGCGAGGCGCAATTAGCGAAGAGGACACTGCCGGTCAAGAGGCAGGAGACTTTTTCAAGGGTTTCCTCCCGTTTTGGGGACCTATGGTTAATAGTAGGAACCTGAGACAGTTGACTCGAGTGGTAGAATCGACAGCTAATATTACTGCCAGTGCCCTTGGTAATATCACCACTGAACTTCAGGCGGATAGACTTGTGACGTTACAAAACCGTATGGTTTTAGATGTCATCTTAGCAGATCGAGGTGGGGTATGTAAGGTGATCCATTCGAGCTGCTGCATTTTCATTCCTGATAACGCTCCGACTGTCTATCAAGCCATCTCGAAGTTGCATAAGATCTCCGAATCCATACACGTGGATGTAGGGGATTGGACGCTACTTGGGTGGTTTTGGGGCTTGATGTCAACTTGGGGTTGGAAGATTCTGATGATCATCGGAGTCATTGTGGTGTTCCTGTTCACGTGTTGCCTTTGTGTGCAGTGCGGTCCTGCCTTATGTGGCCTCTGTGCTACAACGTGTATGAGACAGCCACCTGTTACCAAGGGGACTCGGTTGGACAGAGCTATGCTACAGCAACATCTCGATGGTCTGATGAATATCGAATATGATTCTGATTAATGCTTGCCTACATGAGGGCAAAAGAAGCGTCTGAGGTTCCGTGACAATTATAAGTGGTGTTTTCGACTCGCACGAATATGGTCGAGTCTGGTATCTATGAACCGCAAATGACGAGTTTAGTAAGTGTGCGCAGTTTCGCTGTGCTAACTTAAACCGTTTGTTTGTTATGTGGGTTTTTCATCTGTACCCACGGGTTCCCTCTTAGATACGGCATCCATTTTGTCTCTTGCCCTCAAGTAGCCAGCGAACGGACGCTGTCCGCTTCGCGACCCTGGGACTCCCAAGATATTTGCGGAAGACACATGTCCTTTGTAAGTGTCTTTATGACGAGGGGGATGATACTGTAAGGCAGATGGCCCCGCTCGAGGCTCATCTCGCCGTGCCGGTTTATTGTCTCAGCCATGCATCTCATTAGGCACGTCCCTTTGATGCCTGTATCTCGTGTTTCCCGATACCTCCCCTTTTACACCCTTTTCGATTTCCCCACTGTCTCCGTCTTCCTCTGCACCTGTCTTTGTTCCTATTTCGATCTGTTTTACTGCCGATTGGAATGCACTAATGTTGGGAAGATGGGTTTTTACAGTTGGGAACCGCCAAATGTTTCCGCACTTATGTTCCGGACCTTATGTGTATCAAAGTGACCAAAGCGACCCCTCTGGGGGATAATGGTGGGAACCGGGTTGTAAACCTTTGTGTACCATGTTGTCCTATGGGTAAAAACTGTATAAAAGGAGCGATCCACAGAACCAATTTGAAGCAGTCTCCCCAAGTTGCACGAGTTGTACTTGTCGTGATATCTGTGTTCCCTGCAGCAAATAAACCTTGAATCTTTGACGCCGAAGGAAGTGTCCCGTGTCTCTGTCATTCGTACGCAGGAGCAGGTTACCCACGAAGGTTTCAGGTGTTGTGCCCTGGCACCGCTGGGTCTCAAAGAACCCAGTCCTTCATACCTGTCACGGCAGTGAATTCCTGAAAGACTGGTAACGGCGCAGTGCGCTACTTTATTATTACTTCCACCAGATTATATGTACCTTTAAGCTTACAACACCTTGTATCTTTCAGAACACACATGGTAAACTGATAGATTCTAGGGGCCTCATTTATGAGAAATTACGCATCGCTGCATGAATGTTGGCATCCTAAAAGTGACACAGTGAAATCTCATAGTTTTCACTGCATCACTTCTACAACCCTTTCTTGCGTCAAAATGCTCCCCTTGCATACATTATACCTGGCGCTAGATGCGTCACTTTGTAAATATAGCGTAACACTGGTGTGTCACAAAAAGTGACGCACCGGCGGCGTAAAAGTGACGCACAGCCTCATAAATTAGGCCCTAGGATTCCTCAAGACATACGCCCACTGTCGATGAGCCAGATAGGGTGATCCTCTATTAGGCGCTGGTGTGCCACTGTAGATATTGAGCCGGTTCACACATATCTTTTCTTTTCTTTTCATTATTAGGCTGCTTAGGGTAGTGGTAGTCTCTGGTCCAATCTATTGTGGGATCCTGTGAGAAAACTTTAGTAACCTGTGTTCTGAGAACCTGCAAGAAGACCTTAGGTAAACTTATGAAGGAATACCCAGTTGTGTTTTTCTCTCTTGTTGTCTATTGATCGCTATCCTTTTTTTTAGTACCTGTGTCCTACTCGCCTGTTTGAAGACTCAACCAGTCCAAGGAATCTCTTCCCTATTCCTTTCCTTGTTTTGTTCCCTCCTTTCCCACCATATCACCATCGTGGTCTAGAGTTTGATAGACGCAATAGGTGTAGGTGGGAGGGGGTGGGTCTGTCTTAGGTTCCAGGACACTCTTGCAGAAACAACGCTTGGATCCTTACAACAATCAAGAATTAGATCCTACAAATAGTCTTTCACCAGGGTCCCACAAACCCTTCTGAATAATCTGCTTTGTGGATAGATTTGATTTCACTAGGAGGAAATCTGATGCTATCAGACCCATCACCCAAACTGTTAGTATGGTATGTCACAATACTCCACTGCAACCAAAGACAGGGAATGCAAGCTCCCATTAGAAGGTAGTTTAAAGTCAAAAACAGGAAAATGGGTCCTGGGCATGGTCACAACTCTACCCACTGGATTGAACATTACTAAACATCTGTTACTTTAGTTTCTTAGACATTTATATTTTAGAAAGATTTTGTCAGAGTCTAAACAGCAATCTTAAAATAATTTTGATAATCTTACTAGCTTCCCCCATGGCCCACACCCAGATTTCCTTCCTAGATGTAGAATCCAGAAGCCGGGCCTGATGCAGCAGCAGAATTACAATGATGTATGATTCCTGTGTTGGACTTTTTTCCGCTTGCAGATTCTCTACTGGCAGCCACTCCCCAAGGCGCATATGAACTGGTCCAGAAGAGAATATACCCAATAGGTCAGATTTTAAAAAAAAACATGCAATGCAGCGCAACACCCAAAGAGGCTGCACTACGTTCCGTGACAGGGAGGGAGCAGGAGAGCGCCATATCTGCTATATGGCTCTTTCCTCCCCTTTCCTTAGCGCCAGCACTGATTTCAGCTGCTGAGCACCACGGACACACCTTAGCGACATAGCGCTAGGGTGTGTGCATGAGTCTAGCATAGGTTGTATACAGGAAGGGTACCTTTCCTGTACCAAATACCATGCCTAGACAAGTTTGAAAGTTTTTCCCACTTTGTATGTGTGCTGCATAGTGCATCACGTAGGCAAAGTTGGAAAAGAAAGAAGAAATAAAAACATTTCCCCTGTTAGTGCCTCCTTTAAAGTGGTGTTAACTTTTGGTGCAAAACCCTGCATACAATTATTGGTAGATAGTTTTGCATCAAAAGGCATGGGCGGTTGTATGGAACAGTCATGACGCTCGCGCAAATTCACACATTGTTTTATCCTCTGACCTAAACCCGTTGTCCAACACAGTTGCACTTAGCAGTAGCGCGTAGGTGCTATATGAGAAGCTTGAAACTCACTAGCTCCATGAAGCCGTACGCTCTGATCCTACCCCTGCTGGGGACACCCAGGGAGTGCGGCCTGGTCACAGAGACGGTGTTGAGCAGCTGGGCGCAAGCTGGGGTAGATACTGTAGGAGATTTATATGCAGAGGGGATGTTGGTCCCCTTTGGGACGCTAGCCACTGACACGGGCCTCCCAGCAGGACAGTTTCTGCTACATGCAACACTCGCAGGCACACTAACACGGGCCTGGGGCGACCTCTCTGAAGAACTACAAACTTATCTGCTAATACAATATTTGCAGGTCATGGGGAACGGGTCCCACGTGGTACACTGGCTTGCGCAGGCCCTCCATACCCACACACAGTTTTCTTCCCAGCGCCTGCGGGACAGGTGGGCGGAAGACAGGGGACGGGAGTGGACAGACAAGGAGTGGGCAGTGGTACTGACTGGCGTAACGAACATACCGCGCAACTCCCGCTTTTAACTCATTCAGTTCTACATCATACTCCGTCCTTATTTGTCTCCAGACAAAATCAATCGCTACTTCGGGCTCACAACGTCTGCGTGCCCCAGATGTGCGCTTGTAGCTGCAGATCTTTTGCATATGCTTGAGTCATGCCCCTCGCTGCAAGCTTATTGGCGTGCAGTGACAGCCTCCTTAGCTGAAAGTGTAGGCAGGGAATTGCAACACACATGGGAAACATGCATCTTAGGCATCTACAAAAGGACGAAGCAGACAAGAGTTCCCACTAGATTCTGGGACCTTGGTTTAATCACGGCGAAAAGGTTAATTACTAAATGCTGGAAAAACAGCGAGCCCCCCCAGGCGGCACATTGGCGCAGCTCTTTCGACAATTGGGCGAGAGCGGAAAGCACGACACTACATAGGGAAGAAACAGCGGGATTACGAACGTACCCTATAGCATAGTCCTGGGATGACACCTTGATTGCCTTTCACCGGGCGTGCCTTCAATGTGGAATTACATAGACGCACTCTTTGACCCAGTCTGTGAGCGAGACACTATCACAAGAGGTGGCCCAGTGCAATTATTTCGTGCCTGGCTTCCACCTGGGGAAAAGTCATTTGCGAAGCAGCGTTGACATATTCACATACTAAATTCCGATAACTCGGTTCCTAACATGCTGAAACCCTACTGAGGCCATTATTGACCCTTGTACCTCCCCGCTGACCCCCCCCCTCCGACCACGTCACCTACATATCCCCTGACTCCCAAATAAGCCACACCTCGCATCAGATGCTGTACATTAGCAGTAACACAACATTGACAACCAGCCTCTCTTTTTTTTTCTTTCTGCTTTTTTATATTTTCTGTTATTATTATGTATTACGTTATTGTTGCAGTTTTTGAAGATAGTTTCAATGTTCTGAATATTGACTTGTACAAGCACCCCTTTGGGCTCTTCCCAATGACTACGCTTGCGGATTTCGTTACATTGGTCCTATAACTGTTTAATGATACACACTACTAGAGGCACATAGGTGAGACTATACCTTTTGAACAGAATCATCGGCTGCTAGGAAGAACGGCTAGACAGACCACGATGTCATGCACTCTTTGCATTTCTTTTGCTTCATGTATCCCCTGCACCTTTCAACACCTTAGGTAATGTGGCACTGAATTATTTTGAATTGTATTTCCTTTTCTCTTCTATGTGAACCCACCACATCTTGGAAGAATAATTCCTTAGTAGTCGTGCCTTAGGCTGCATATTTGACATGTAAGATATGGACCATGAGTAATACCATCGTAGCACACTGTTGTCTCTACTGCATATTTTTATATGACTACGATTTGTTATGATACATTTTCACTATTGGTACTTTTGATATGTAAAGCAATCCACATAAAAAATGCAATAAAAGATATTTTTTTAAAAATGGGTGGTTGTATGTAAATGCCCATGTAACGCCCTGATGGCGCAAAGTAAAGCGCAGTGCTTCCTGCTTATTTGCAACACTTTTAGGGTACTTTCCAGCACATAACAAGTTTTGCAGAGGAAAGAAAATCCCCCCCCTCAATTTTTTTGTGGTGATTAGCGTTACTTTTGTGATGGTAATCCAGTTCAAAATGTTTGAAAATGTACCCCAATGGAGCAAATTTTCAAAAAATATATACAACACAGCACCCAAAGAGGCTGTGCTTCGTGACAGCGAGGAAGCAGGAGATCGCCATATCTACAGGGATATGGCTCTCTTCCCCTCTCCCTAGCGCTGGTGCGGATTTCAGCTGCTGAGCACCACGCACATACCCTAGCACCATAGCGCTGCAGTGTGTGCATGTGTCTAGCATAGGTTTCGTGCAGGAAGGGTATCCTTCCTGTACAAAATACCATGCATAGACAAGTTTAAAGGCTTTTCCCACTTTGTAGGTGTGCTGCACAGTACAGCACTTATGCAAAGTCAGAAAAGAAAGGAGAAATACAAAATATCCTCCTGTGAGTGCCTCCTTTGAAGTGGTGTTAGCTTCTGGCGCAAACCTCTGTGCACAATTCTTTGCAGATAGGGCTTGCGTCAAAAGACATGGGTGGTTACATGGGAATGCCCATGTACCACCAATGTACGGTCTCCTTGCCACTAAGTAACACAAAGCAGTTCTTCTTTTTGCTACTTTTAGTGTACTTTCCTGCGCAAAAATAATTTTGCACTGGAAAGTAAATTCCTTCAAAAACATTTTGGGATGGTTAGTGTCACTTTATTGATGCTAACCCAGTGCAAAATGTTTGAAAATCTAGCATGCAAAGTCAGAAAAGAAAAACAGAAATATAAACATTTATCTTGTTAGCGCCTCTCTTGAAGTGGCATAAACCTTTGGCACAAAACACTGTATACAATTGTTTGTAGATAGGGTTTTGAGTCAAAAGACAGGAATGCCCTTCTACCACCCATATAACTACTACTAGTAGCTACTTTTAGATTATTTTCATAGAAAGTAAATTTAAAAAGAAAAACATTTTGTGCTGGTTAGCATCACTTTTGTGATGCTAACCCAGCACAAAATGTTTGAAAATCTATCCTGAAGTGTCCTTGCAACACAAAAGATAAGGAAACCACGTTTTAAAAGCACAGACAAAAAACGAATCTAGTGATGGTGATGGTATACTGGTCTTTAACAGAGAAAAATCGCCATTTAAACAGTTTTTGTTAATTTAAATATCAATCGTGCAATGTAACTGTAGCAATTTCAGAAAAAAACTTATACAAAACCAAAGCTGAAGATAAAAAGCTATTGAAAAAATAACCAACATATCAAAGAAATGTACATTTACAAACGGAGAAAGGCTTAAAAATATCAGAACCTTCCTGTGCAGCGCTTTTCTTATTCCCCGCAAATGATTGACCTGTGCCTCTAAATATATCCTGATATTCGGGTGTGTGCTAACATTTAGTTTAAAAGAACATCGATCTTTGGAATCCTGTTAAAAGAAATCCAGAGGCTCTGCCCAGCCTTCCTGTGCAAAGAAAAAAGAAAGGGCGCCCGGACGTTTCCAGGGTCAGCCAAAGATTTGCAAATTCACACATCTGCATAACAAAGCGCAAGTAATCAACTTGGCTGATACCTGCTGGCCGTGACTGTCAGAGATTGGGGGTTGGGTGCTCCTCCAGCCTAATACACACACCTTGGCTCTACTAGTTTTTTTTTTATTTACTATCCAACACCTTCCCTAGTGTCCACGGGGACTGGAGTTGGAATAGTAAATTAAACTATTCACTATCCAGCACCCCCAAGTGTAATGCATTGTAAAGGTTTTCGTTGTAATACTTGCGTTGTAACAGCATGCGTGGTAAAAGCATGCGTTGTAACGTCATACATCCTTCTCCGGATGTAATGCCCTTGGGTCACGTTCGCGCTAGAAAATAAAAATGCCAATAACTGAGGCACCCTCATGATTTAATAAGTGCTAAGCACCTTGTACAACTGCATTTATTGAACGGGACCGCACAGTGACGTCACATGCACAGGCGTGCAGAAAGTTTAACACTAATGCTTGTTTTGTTTTAGTTGACAGCACCAATTCTTTATTTCGTTTTAAATTCATATTCATATTGCACCTGCTAGTCATTTTTCATTGAGCATTTCTAAATCCTCACAATCTTCATTTTTAGGTCTTTTTGAAGGAGGATGCAATTTTGAAATTAATCATCTACCTACTTGCAAAAAGTCTCTAATATTTCAAACAAGCATTAGCATAGCCAATAGGTCTCACCTTTGGGACCTTATAAGTGTGTAGCCGGAGATTTTGGCTCTGCCAATGCCTTGAAGCTATGTTTTAGAGTAGCATAGCTGCTGTGCAGCATGTTGAAAAGTTATAAAACAGTGTTATGGGGGCATGGCCAAGATGGCGGAGTGAATGGAGTGCTTTCCTCGTGATCCATCCCCATCCAGAAAATCACCTGAAACTGCACCCCTCCCCCTGGCTAGATAAACAGCAAGGGGCCCCTTTAAGTGCCTCGGAAGGAGGTGTGGGGGGGGGTCCGATGCATCCGGGAGCTGATCGGTGCCTGAGTGACATATACCTGATGGAGCCAAGAGATCTGGCCTGTGACGCGAGCGGGCCACGCCACTGTTGGACGAGCACGGACAGGTGAGTGAGGTGGAGGTGGGCCCCGGCGGGGGCGTATCGGGAAGAGATGGTGCACCTGGGAGGGCTGAGGTCAGTTCCCCTGTGACTGGCAGGCTCAGGTGTAGGAGCCACAAGGGAGCTCCAAGCCTTCCCTCATCTGAGCTCTGGGCCTGGGTCAAACCTGGAAAGTGTTTCGGGTGTGCACCAGACGGAGTGCAGCCTTGAACACTGTAGCAGTTTGAGGATGGGTGAGCTCGGACCCTCAACGTCAGTCTGGGAGGCCCTACGTTGACAAATGGATTTCCCCAGGCCAATGACTATGTTGGGGCTTCGTTGGGCCCGCTCCTCGCCCAGGGTCAACCTTTGTGACCACGGCTGCTGGTGGTGACTTTGCTCAGCTTTTGTTCAGATCTACTTCCCGGACTTCCCCCCACCCTCAGAGCTGCATCCCACTGTCCACCCTCACTCCCCCCGCAACAGAATCTCCTGGTCCCCGGTGGAGGATCTGTGGCCAAGTGTGGCAATGCTGGTTTCTGTCCGTGACTGGGGGGGTGGATAGCACTGGCCTGAAGGCCCCCATTGTCTGCACGACCCTCTGGAGTCCCTTGGCAGCTTGATGAAAGCATAAGAGCCCTCCTTTCTCAAGGGGCCTGTCTCTGGGAGTCAGGTCTGTCCTGTGCGCACCTCGGGTAATGGACCGCCCTGCCTCCCCCAATTCTGCGCCTCGTGCCCTGGCAGCCCTCCCCCTGTGGCCTGACTTCTTCAACGCTTTGTGGACTTCGGAGGAGGCCATCAGTTATTGCACATTCTGCACTGGAATCGGACCACCTAGGGGTCATCATCCTAAGTCTCCCCTGGCCGTAGGGGAGAGTCTATCTTGCTGGCCTGCCACCTGGGTCTCGTCAGGGAACAGGATCGCTGGTTTGTCTCTTTAACAGGTGCCTTCACACTCTCATCGCCCTGGCTGGGCTGCTGGGGGCAACACTCAGAGCCCCCACCTGGCTTTCGGTTTTGCACTTCCTGTGCATGATGTGACCGGGGGTGTGACATTGCTAGGCATTCTGACGCCCAAGGGCTGCTTCCGTGTAGAGTGTGCTGGCCGTGAGTTCAGCGGTTCCCTCTGGGACCCCGCATTCTTATGCCCCTGGGTTCAAGATAAGTGCGCCATGGCTATAAAGGTGAAGAAAGACAGATATGTTAAAGATATGCTATGTAAGAATACGATGGGTCCGCAGCAAGAGAACTCCAAGCACTTGGTATTGGCGACACAACTGAGACCTCAGTGACCCGTGAATTTCTGGAGGCGCTGTTCATCTCTGCGTGAAGACCTACAAATGGTTAAAAAAGCTCTTACTGCAGAGCTAAGGAAAGTATACTGAGACATCGATGAGGTGGGGGAGAGAGTGGTGGCACTGGAGGAGAGCTCCCTATCTAGGGGCGTAGAGGTCGAGGAGCTACAGCAGGCAATCATTCGCTTGCAGGACCAGCATTTAGTTCTCCAGCCCCATGCTGAGGACGTGGAAAACAGATCAAGAAGGAATAACATTTGCATGAGGGGACTCCCTACGGGTGCAGAAGGCATGGACCTTGAGGGCTACATCCAGGCCCTATTCAAGTAGGAGACAACTCGCGACTAGCACCAAGGTAGACCGTTGTCACAGAGTCTGCCCCCAGAGCATCACATCACCCAACTGAGGATATCTTCTTTGTATCCGTACATTCACTGAGAAAGACGCGATCCTCAGGGCTGCCAGATTTGATCAGACGACCGTTCTGCTGCCACTCCAGATATACCAGGAACTGGTGGCCTCTACCCTTCTGAAGCGGAAATAATTCCAGCCTGTCACTGGTCACCTTCACTCTCAAGGAATCTCATACTTCTGGGGCCACCCTTTTCACCTCGTCTTCCAGTTGAATGGCAAATCCCACCAGTTGAGTTCCTTAACGGAGGCCTGTAAGATTCTCAACCTCGAAATTCCTGACTCTGGACTCCCAACATCCCTTAAATGATCAGAAAATCCAGGGCAGGAGCGGCCGGGGCCTCTGGCAGTTTTTGAGATCTATGCCCCACTGCCCACACTCTGCACCCACGGCCTGGGAACGTTCAGAAGTTCTGCGTTCCCTCACTGGTGAGAGCAAGCCTGATGGTGACTCCCCCTCATATGGTACTGTGCATTGGCAAAACGGATGCTATCATACGGGTGGGGGAGGGAGTGCTAATCTACTTTGTTTCGAAGCTGGCTCACTGTGCCTTGCTAACCCCCAAGGACCCGGACTTCCAAGTCTCAAAAGACTTCCTGGACAATATGTTTATTCTTATTTTTCATGTTATGTTGTGGTTCTGGGGTTTTCCTCTTCCGACTGACTACAGGCGGGCGACACAGCATGCCACGGAGCAGCTATGGCCTTCCTACTTGTGGGATCCCCATACATTGCACATCTATCCCTTCGTGCCCCCAGACTACATTTGCTTGGTCCTCTTCACACCTCAGAACATGGAGATAAAATTACTTAGTCTCACTGTAAAAGGCCTTAACAACACTACTATGAGGGTAGCGATTCTGTCTTTTTTAGAACACGCACAAGGAGATATCTGTCTGCTTCAGGAGACGCATCTGCTCGCACATGACACTTTCAGAATGCACTCTAGGAGAGTCCCTCACCAAATCTGGTCATCTGCGTGGGGGAAGAGAGGGGGAGTACCAATGCGGTTCTCCAGATGTTTCCAAGGGGTGATCCTGGGTACCTGTCAGGAGGTTAAGGGCCGTTTGCTAGCCGTCCGGGTTCAAAAAGGCACATTTCGCTAAACAATAGCCTTACTGTATGCTCCCAACGAACAACAGGAGACCTTTATCACTGACGCTCTTGCCAAGGTCTTGCAGTCACCAGACCAGGCCGTCTCGGTGGGAGGAGATTTTAACATAGTCATGGACAGGAAGTTGGACCGCTCAGGGCACAGGACAGGACACTTGAGGGCTCTCTCTCTCTCTCCTGTGGGGCTGGCCTGACTAGCAGACTGTGGGCTATGAGATGTATGGCTTTTACAGTACCCCGATGAACAGGACTACACATTCTACTCAGTGGCGCACAAAACCTAGCTTCTCACTCCGCTATCCGATACTTACCTTACTATTGCACTCACTGGAGTGGGAATAGTACATTTTTCCCTTCCGCTATCCATCACTTTCCCTACTGTTGAAATTACTGGAGTGGGAATAGTACATTTTATCCCTCGGCTATCCAACACTTTCCCTACTGTTGCACTCACCCATGCTGTCTCTCACATACCCACTTTCTCACCCATATACTGACACATACTGCCCCACACATACTCACTCACTAACCCATACAGTCACTGAATCACCCACTCACTCTTCCATACAGGCAGTCACACACACCCTCACCCACCCACACAGGCAGTCAGATACCCACACAGGTACTCATATGTTCGAGGCATGAGGGCTGCTGAATTCATATCTGTGCATAGATCGCCGCCTAGTGTTGGGTCCGGATGATTGCACATTGTTGTCCTGGAAGAGTCTTCGAAGTATCACAAGATAGGTGGCTCCTCCCCTGGACTACAGTGCGCATGGGCATCCTCTCCATCCCCAGATAGTTTTTTTCCGCCATTGGGTTCGGATGTCTAATCTCAACTCCAGTTAAATAACTTGTACTCTTTCTATTCCTAAGGCCAAAAGGCCTTCATAGCGTCGGTATTGTATCGTTCGGTGCCTGGCCCTTTCGGTTCTTCTATCGGCGTCGAAAGAAGATTCTCTCGACAACACAGGCCCAGACTACATCGACGATGGAACGGACCCCGTTTAAGTGGTGCCCCGTTTGTAATTCAAAATATTCGAACTTAAATGTGCACCCAGTGTCAGGTTCTACCAAATGCGCCTACCTAACCATCGAACTACATCTCCCAGAATTCCAGAGAGGGGGCCTGGCACTATATAGGCAGGGTGGACCCTCTACACTTTGTTCGTGATTTTGTGCAACAACAGTGTTTGTTAGTGACTTGAGAGGTGTGCTGTGTAGGTCTCCTCTCTGGAAGTTTCAGAGAGGGTTTGGTTCCTGTTTCCTAGTTTGTTATCAGCGCGAAGGGATCAGGAAACGCGCTTTGGATTCAAGCGTGTTGGGATTTCTCCAGTAGCGCGTGGAATGCGCTTTCTGTTTGTTTGTATTTTTCCTGGAGTTCCTGTTACCTGCAAAGTGTAGGCGGCTGGAGGAAGACTCGAGCGGAGAAAGAAGGACCGGGACTACGTCGCAACAGTACAGTGAGTTTTCGAACAGCGCGTGATTTTCAACGCGTTGTTTTGCCAGTGCTGAAGCGTTCTTCATAGGCTGCATTCTGGTAACCGGCAAAGGGAGTTTAAGGAGCATAAAGAGTTTCGCATTCGGATTGATTGTTTTGTTTGTGGACTACAGTGAGAACGGAGTACAGCGGGTTTAACCCTACTGCGTACTACCGTTACGAAGTGAGTCACTAGTGTCTTCCGAAGTAAGTGCCAAAGCGGAAGGTAGTGGGGGGGGAACCTACACCTTTCCGTATTTGGAGTGGATCAATTAAAGAACACTTTGTTGTGGATTTGAGAGCGGAAGACGGTAGTAGGATGCTACGTCTTACCGTGTCCTTAAAGGATTGAATTGGTACATTCGTACATAGGTGAACTAGCTTCTCAGGAGAAGAAGATCGTTTTGGAATTCACAAAGGTTGTGGGATATGCACACGTTTATGATTTGAGCACAATACAACACAAGGCAGGGTATGTACAACACCACTAGAGAGTATTGAATTAAGGTTCTGTGAGATATCTGATAGTAACCGGTGTTTGTGTTCCTTAGGGACTTGTGTGGCAGTTATCACTATTCAAGAAACAGGGAGGAGGTGGAGCGCTCTTCTTTTGTAAAGGTGAATCTCTATGTATACTTAGTGAGAATGAAATGAGAGTAGGATTTCCTGGTGAACAATTATAACCTGTATGCTTGTTCTCTTGTCTTTCAGCTATCCCTTCCCTGCAGTCCCCTTCCGTCCCCTCCTTGTTTTGTTTCCTGTTTTCCCTCGCCCTATCACTCGAACACGCTGTGTTGTTAGTACGAGCGTGTTGGTGAGATCGGGAGGTGGAGTTATATGTGCATCAATCGGATCCGGCAGCGTGGAGTCTGACACCCAGTGTGCAATACCTGTTTGTCCCCCGACAACGACGAGTCAAAATGTTTCGCCTGCTCAAGGTTCCGCTCGATGAAAATACTATTAAACTTTGACGAGCGGCGAGGCAGTCGGCCCAGCAGTCGGCTCCAGCACCTGCAAACATCTTCGATGCCGGGGACGAGGAACTCTTCCAGGATGAGGAAGAGGCTGAAGAAGACGTTTCCGAAGAAATGTCGGAACCGGCTTCGGAGCAGGACTCCAATTTGAGGTGGACGAGCCAGATGAGGAGTTCGTCCACGACCAAGACGTCGTCGAGGTAGGGGACAACGATCAGGCCCTCGCGGCCGTTGATGACGACTCCGGTGGAGAATCGAGTCCGCTCGCAGTTCCAGGGCCTATCATAAACATTCAGCCCTCTCCGGCTCCGGTCGAGGCATCGCCGAAAGGCCTTAGCCAAGATCCATCCTCTCGGTCTACAGCCCCGCGACATAGCCAGGCTAAGACCCTTTCCAAGGAGCCATCGGTCGATTCAGCGAAATCGAAACCGAAACAGACGGAGCCGAATTCGAAACCGAAACTACTCAAGATGGTGGTCGGTTCGACGTCGACGACCACCTCGAAGGTTGTCGACGATCCTTCGACGCCGAGGATACCCGTCGGCGCCAAGACTGGGACTTCGAAGCAGGGCTCGGCCACCAAGAACGTCGCCTCGAAGGCCTCGGCGTCGGTGCCGGCATCGACGACAAAACATGGCGAGAAGGGCAAAGGACTTATGTTGGGAAAAGGTCTCCAGCCACCCCTCTCAGGACTCAAGACTGGGCTGGCGAAGAGGGTCGAAGCCACGGCCAAGGACGCCCCGAAATTATCGTCAACGTCCAAGGATGGAGGCGCACCGCGCCGGGAGCTCGATTCGACTCGGTAAAGCGAGCGGCCTACACAGGCGTCGAAGAAACCCGAAACAGGCGATTCAGGTTCGAAGCATACGGAATCAACGCCACTTAAGTTTGGCCTTCCGCCCACGGCCCGGCCAAAGCATCTCGAGACTTCCAAGATGGCGACAGTGTCCTCACATGCACAGGTCATCTATCATGAGCCTTCTTACGAAAACCAAACAAAACTGTTTATTGACTCGGAGTCGGGCAGGCTTACCGTCCACAAGCGGAAGATCGCGCCTGAACATCCTTGGAAGGTTACAGGATTCCCCTCAAAAAGAAGATGGTCTCCACCACCTCTCCGGTTCTTGTTGAACATATTCAGGACTACTCGCACCATACTGTTCATTCTCCAACACAGAGTGAGGAGGACTTGAATGCGGACTATGGCCAAATGGCCTTCTCTTACAATACTGACACTGATCAGGATGTCTCAAATCAATGGTCAGGAGCAGGAGATCAAGGCGATGACCCTGATGACCCCCATACCGCTCCAGACTCTCAGTCCTACATTGTGAAACCATCTCCAACTGAGGACACTACAGCATTCAATGCATTAATAGAGCGGGCAGCCCTCAACCATGACGTCGAAATGCATGCTGAGCCAGTGGATGAAGATTTCTTATTTGACACCTTCTCCACATCTGAACGCTCCACCAAGACTCTGCCCATGCTTAAGGGGGTCCTCAAGCATGCCACAGCCATTTTCAAGGAGCCAACCAAAGCCGGTTATCAATCCCTGGATTGACAAGAAATACAGGCCTGCCCCAGTGGACCCCACCTACATCAAAGGCCAGCTCCCCTTGGACTCCCTCGTGGTGGCTAATGCACGCAAAAGGGCTAACTCTCAATCAATTGGTGATGCTCCCCCTCCGGACAAAGAGTCCAAAATCTTTGAAGCGTCTGGAAAGCGTGTGGCGGCGCAAGCCGCTAACATTTGGAGAATAGCCAATACACATGCCCTGTTGGCTAGGTACGACAGGGCGCACTACGACACCCTAGAACAATTAATGCAGCACATGCCTGATATGTACAGAGAACTATTATAAAGCAAAATGATGCCTTGGACTCAACTAGCACAGTATTACTTCAAGAATGGGACCACTAAATTATCTCATTCTATACCCAATCTGTCGTATTTAGGTGAATCAAATTCTTATATTTCATTTTCTCAGGTCACCCACTTTTATATAGAGAACACCACAAACAATATGTTTATGTATTTGATTTTAATTTAATTCTAACATGACCTAGAATCAGACTTTTTATTCAGTTGAGTCTATTTTTGCCACATTTAGACAAACAAACATATACAAATACATCACTTTTTACACATATATATATATATATACAATATATACACACATTGATACACTAATCTTGCAGAGTATTCAAATAGCCCAATTATTTTCACAGGATGCTAGCTCTTAGTACGGCTTCAGCATTCCTTAAGTAGTAAGCTCCTCCAGACCTATTTACAAGGGAGTATACCAGATCGTTTTTTAATTTTTTGATCTGTTCAATGTCCTTTTCACTCCTTGTGCAACCATCTATGTCATGTATAGTTTCCAATATTTTTAGGCTGGGGTCTTCTATCAAACAAAAGTGTCGACGCGTTTCAGCCCTCTTACTATGGGCCTCATCAGGACTTGGGCTAATGCAACTCAGGGCTTTCCTACAAAAATTCACGTGGTTGGTAGCCCTTACAAAGCAACTTCGGCGTCCCAGTCAATCAAGGGACTTCCCGTGGGAGTCTTTTATTTGGATTCAATTCACCAAATGCGGGGCAGCTACTGTCTTCCTCTTTTTCCTCCCGGCAGCCGGTCTAACATCCCGGAACCCGATTCAGAGCCGGTCACGTGATCCTACCACCTTGATTGACTGGGACGCCGAAGTTGCTTTGTAAGGGCTACCAACCACGTGAATTTTTGTAGGAAAGCCCTGAGTCATCAGTAGAATACGGACCGTTGCATTAGCCCAAGTCCTGATGAGGCCCATAGTAGAAGACCCCAGCCTAAAAATATTGGAAACTATACATGACATAGATGGTTGCACAAGGAGTGAAAAGGACATTGAACAGATCAAAAAATTAAATTAGTGTATCAATGTGTGTATATATTGTATATATATATATATATGTGTAAAAAGTGATGTATTTGTATATGTTTGTTTGTCTAAATGTGGCAAAAATAGACTCAACTGAATAAAAAGTCTGATTCTAGGTCATGTTAGAATTAAATTAAAATCAAATACATAAACATATTGTTTGTGGTGTTCTCTATATAAAAGTGGGTGACCTGAGAAAATGAAATATAAGAATTTGATTCACCTAAATACGACAGATTGGGTATAGAATGAGATAATTTAGTGGTCCCATTCTTGAAGTAATACTGTGCTAGTTGAGTCCAAGGCATCATTTTGCTTTATAATAGTTTTCATTGACCCAGATGCCATTGGGTTACCGGGTTTTCCCTGTTTTTTGAAGAAGTGATATGTACAGAGAGGCAGCGGAAATGGTTATACTAGAGGGAAAACTGGTCTCCAATGCGTCAATCAAATGCGCACTGGATGCAGCAGACACTGCAGCGAGGGCAGTCAATACTAGCATGATGCTGCGACGTCATGCATGGCTGCGCATCTCAGGGTTTAAATCCGAGATCCAAACTACTCTTCTCAATCAGCCGGTTAATCTGGACTTCCTGTTTGGACCCGAAGTTGACACAACGCTTGAGAAATGAAAAAAGACACTGAGACAGCGAAGTCCATGGGGGCTCTCCAGTCACAGCAGTTTCGGGGCAGTTCCTTTCGTCGCTCTGGTAACAGGGGAGCAACAAGAGGACAGGTTCAACAGCATTCCCAGTACGCCAAGGGCAACACGCAATCTGCCTACACTAAAAACACCAGAGGCGGATACCATGGGAACAGCGCCAAAGGGAGAGGCCGTGGCAATAACAACGCCAGGTCCTCCACTCCCAACAAACAGTGACTTCTTGTCACTGCCCCCCGACCATCTAACACCTGTCGGGGGGAGACTCCAGCAGTTCCTGCCACTCTGGGAAAACATCACAACAGACAGGTGGGTGAGACAACTTATCCGTTACGGCTATTCTCTAGAACTAACCTCCACCCCCCAACATACCCCCAAGAAACCGTCCTATGTCCGCAGAGCACTCGCTCTTATTGCAGCAAGAAGTACTCTCCATGCTGCAAAAAGGAGCCATAGAACTCGTGCCTGCCGAAGAAAGGGGTGCAGGGGTGTACTCCCTGTACTACTTGATTCCAAAGAAGGACGGGTCCTTGTGGCCCATTGTAGACCTCAGACCCCTCAACCAATACATCCTTTTGGAGCACTTTCACATGCTAACCTTACAACAAGTCCTGCTGCTGCTCCGTCAGGGCGACTTCCTAGCCACCCAGGACCTCAAGGATGCGTATTTCCACATTCCCATTCACCCGAGTCACAAAAAATATCTCAGGTTCACAATCAACAGTCAGCATTACCAATTCAAGGTTCTGCCGTTCGGGGTCACTACTGCTCCCAGAGTTTTCACCAAGTGCTTGGCGACTGTGGCAGCGCACCTTCGCAGGGAAGGTGTTCACAGGTATCCCTACCTGGACGACTGGCTCGTGCAGGCCAAATCTGCCATGCAGTGCGGCCGCGACATGTCGCAGACCATTCACCTCCTTCACAGTCTGGGGTTCTCTCTCAACTACGCAAAGTCTCACCTGCAGCCAGCCCATGTGCAACAGTACCTGGGGGCCACACTAAACACCCAGTCGGCCACAGCGCAGCCGAACCCAGCCAGGGTCAACAGCATGCAAACGCTCATCCGGAGGTTCCAACCTCAGCGATCCCTCCCAGCGCAGGTTTTCATGCAACTGATCGGCATGATGGCATCCTGCGTATTCATTGTCCCGCACCCGAGACTGCACATGCGACCCCTTCAAGAATGCTTAGCCCGTCAGTGGAACCAGGCTCATGGCCATCTAAAAGACCTAGTGTTGGTGACCGGTCATGCTTACAACTCTCTGCATTGGTGGAACCCACAAAACCTTTGCAGGGGACGACCGTTCCAAGAGCCTGTCCCACAGATAGTGCTAACGACGGACGCATCTCTCCAGGGTTGGGGAGCGCATGTCCTCCACTACACAGTGCAGGGACTATGGACAGCACAACAGCAGAGGATGCATATCAATGTTTTGGAACTGATGGCGATCTTCATGGCACTGAAGGCATTCAAGTTGCACCTGTGCAACAAGGTCATGTTAGTCCGGACGGACAACATGACCGCCATGTATTACATCCAGAAGCAGGGAGGCACGCACTCCCCGCAGCTGTCTCACCTAGCCCAGAGCATGTGGAAGTGGGCCATTCAGAGGAACATCTTCCTCATGGCGGAGCATCTCCCGGGTGTCGACAAACAAATGGCGGACCTGCTCAGCAGGCACAGTCATCAGATGCACGAGTGGGAGATCCACCCGTCGGTTCTCCATCCGTACTTCCAACAGTGGGGTCATCCAGACATCGACCTCTTCGCCACAAGCGAGAACGCAAAATGCCCAAACTTCGTCGCCAGGTTCCCACACCCGCAGTCTCAGGGCAATGCGATATGGATGAACTGGTCAGGCAGATTTGTGTACGCTTTTCCGCCAGCCCCCCTCATACCTCTGGTGGTGCACAAACTGCGACAGCACTCCATGACACTCATCCTGGTTGCTCCAACGTGGGCACGGCAAGCTTGGTACACCACGTTCCTGGAACTTTCAGTGGTGCCTCACCAACGGCTGCGCCTCACTCCCAGCCTCATCACTCAGAGCCATGGCGACATTCAGCACCCAGATCCCCAACAGTTGAACCTTGCGATTTGGCTCCTGAGGTCATAGAGTTTGGATACCTGAACTTGCCTCCTGAGTGCATGAACATCATCAAGGAGGCAAGACGACCGACTACCAGGGCCAATGGAAGCGGTTTGTTATTTACTGCTCCAACAATAACATTAATCCGTTGGACGCATCTACGCAAAACATCATATGTTACTTATTGCATCTGTACCAATGCAACCTGGCATACAGTTCCATCAGGATCCATCTGGCGGCCATAGCCGCTTACCTTCAAAACCGGCAGCACCTTTCCGTTTTCAGGGTACCTGCCATTAAAGCCTTTTTAGAAGGACTTAAGAGAGTAATCCCTCCCAGACACCCCCCTTCGCCAGTCTGGAACTTAAATATCGTTCTCACCAGACTCATGGGGCCGCCCTTTGAGCCACTCCATTCCTGTGAAATACAGTTCCTCACCTGGAAGGTGGCCTTCCTAATAGCTATTACATTGCTGCGGAGGGTCAGTGAACTGCAAGCCCTCACAATTCAGGAACCGTACCTGCAAATCCATGCAAATAGAGTGGTGCTTCGCACCAACCCTAAATTCATGCCAAAGGTAGTCTCGCAGTTCCACCTTAACCAGAATATTGAACTGCCAGTTTTCTTTCCTAACCCAGATTCAGTGGCAGACAGAGCACTGCACACCTTGGATGTCAAAAGAGCTCTCCTGTATTACATCGACAGGATAAAAGACTTTCGAAACCCTAAACAGCTGTTCGTTGCATTCTCTCCACAACATAAAGGCAACCCTATCTCCAAGTCAGGTATAGCCAGGTGGATTGTTAAATGTATCCAGATCTGTTATCAGAAAGCTAAGCGCACATTAACAGTTCCCCCTAGAGCGCATTCCACACGCAAGTTAGGGGCCTCCATGGCTTTCCTGGGTAATATTCCTCTAGAGGACAGCAAGCTGCTGTGGGACAGGCTGTTCTCAGAACTCTCTTTCAGACTGCTGCAGCTGGCACGGGCACCCGCCGGTAAGGAGGAAACTGCTATTTATTCTATGCACAGATATGAATTCAGCAGCCCTCATGCCTCGAACGGAATATGCTACTTACCAGTATGCATCTGTTCTTGGCATGAAGGGCTGCTGACATTCATATCGCCCGCCCTCCTCCCCGGTGCCTGTCGCAGCTGCAGCTCTCAGAATCATTTTCAGGCATGGTCATCACTTTCAGTATTACACTCCATCTCTGCCACAATGGCGAAAAACAATCTGGGGATGGAGAGGATGCCCATGCGCACTGTAGTCCAGGGGAGGAGCCTCCTATCTCGTGATACTTCGAAGACTCTTCCAGGACAACAATGTGCAATCATCCGGACCCAACACTAGGCAGCGATCTATGCACAGATATGAATGTCAGCAGCCCTTCATGCCAAGAACAGATGCATACTGGTAAGTAGCATATTCCAACCAATCAATTCCCCATACATCCACCCATGTGCTAACTCACACCCCCATACAGCCACCTGGACTCCAACTGACAGACTAATACAGACATTCAGACAACCTTGTAGGTGACCCATACATTCACTGAGACACCTAATCACTTGCTTATACAGTCAGTCACACACCCACTGAATCATTGATACAGGCACTCACACACCCACTGATTCATCAATGCACCTTGGTGTATATATAGTTACCACTCATAGTCACTGGATGATGTCATTTTAGATGTCATGAGTGATGTTGCTGACCATGTCATGAGTGATGTAAAATGTGAGGTCATAAGCAGTTTCTTGCGAGAGCGCAAGTTTTAGTTGCCTAAGGTAACTATAACTGCTACATTTCTATGGTTTTGTAAGGGCAAAATCTGAGCCTAACTGTACATCCCTATAACATTTTTTCAGTGAATATATATATATATATATATATATATATATATATATATATATATATATATATATATATATATATATATATATATATATATATATATATATATATATATACAAAGTAAAATATTTACCATTAACAGTAATTAAACACATATATTAACAAAAACACATTTGATTAAATGAAAATATTAATTTTAAATAAAAAAAGATTTTATATATTTTAGAATTAAATATAAATACAACAATATAAATCATTTTAACAATATACCAACAAATATTCATTTTAAAAAAAGAATATATTAATAAAAGTTGGAAAAGAGTCACACTTGCGAGGAGTTACACTTACTATTACCACTCCAATGTAAACAAAATCAGGGAAAGGTTGGAGTTTTGGAGGTGTTAGATTTGTTAGTCCCACTCCAATCTAAACAACAGCAGGGATAGAACTTGACTTTGGAAGGGTTAGATTTATAGTTCCCACTCCAATTTAAACAATACTAGGGAAAGTATTGGACTTCATAGGGGTTTGATTTACTGTTCCCACTATAGACTAAGCAATAGTAGGAAATTGTTATAATTAAGAAAGAAAGACCATTCCAAAATAGAATCACCTTTTAATAGAATCTTTAAATACCTAACAACATAAAGTAATTAAAATATATTAAAACAAAAAATATATATACTACATACATTTGAAGAAAATAGTTTTTAATACAAAAACACAAAATAAAAGCACACATTTAATTTACATGAAAATGAACTAACATTAAATACAATGTATAATTTGATTAACGTCCAGCCCTATTTCTTTATAATACTAAAATATAAACTACTAATTATCTTGAAATAACTATAAAGTACAATTTGAAATAACAAACATATATTTTAAATATAGTAAAATGTATTCCAATAAGACTTACACATAAAATGTATCTATTTATGTACATATACATAATTGCTTAAAAAATAATGATCACAGCTATATTAAAGTAAAGTATAATAATTACAATAATATCCTTATTAACAATATTGCATACTAATAACCTGTTCTTCTTCTTTCGATATTCTGTTTCACAATATTTTTGTAGTGATGATATTTTTGACACATTATTCTTGTCAGATAATTTTTTTGAATCAATATTTGTGTCATGTAACATATTTGCCATGTGCCCATATTGATACTCTCTTTTCCAATGTAAAATGTAGCTGCACAACTTTAACTGATTTTCTCTACTCTGGAAAAAGGGACTGCAGGTCCAATTCAGAAAATAATATTTAATACTTTATGTAAAAATGCTCATTCATGAAAATGTTTTTGAATTTTGTGAAGGATTCCTATCTATAACTAGGGCACATTTTATGGATTCTTTTCCCACACAAATGGCTGGTGCATGCCTATCAAAGTCCCTCATGTGAGTCGCTCACATTCTGTTCCTGTATGTTAACTGCAAATATTTTACTCAAACTGCGCAATTTGTGATTAGCAGCGAATATTGCGACATTATAGGCATAAAGGTGTATTTACTGGAATTTTGCATTAACAAGAGCAACATGAAATACCTGAAGTTATAAGAAATGTGTTGCATAATTTACATTTCACCCATGCCTAGCACTAAGCTGCATATGTGCTATGATTGCATCCAAATGCAATCAGTTAACGTAGCATCAGTGTTAGTCAAGCAGAGCAGCTGGTAGGAACTGATGCAAATCCATTCATGTTGCCCAAAAGACTGACTGCGGACCAACAGGGAAGTGTGACGAGCAGTAAGGAATCTTGTGCTGAGACACAACCAGCTGAGAATGCAATGTGGGGATCTGTGATTCATGTAAGGGGTTGGTGGGTGTGGCCAAATTGTAGGTGGCAACTGAACAAGGGTTCCTAAAAGAAAAAAGCCAGATCTGTGCCTACTCTACTGATAGGTGACCCCAATTGATGTTAATTACTTTTGGCCCACTTACCCCTTCAATGCCTGTAGATTATGCCTATGCCACTTTTAGGAGAACCTCAAATACCCCTGGAATTGTTGCTTTCCATTGGGTTGCTCATTTAGTACCTCGGAAGGCCCCAAAGTTTTGTAAATGCCTGTTAATTGTTAGATTGACACCTCCCACCTTCCTATGACCCCTATAAGGAAAACTGACTACCAGAGTAACATGTAATAGAACAGCCACTGAAACTAAAAATCTCAATTGTCAAAGAGAAGCTCTGCAATCTCATCAAAATGTGCACACTACGCGTCCATTTTCCAAGAAGATCTTATGCTCCTGAACATCAGTCTTACCACTCTAGCCTCTATATCCACCCTCTATCTTATCACTTCAGTCTATTGTACATCCTGTGTACCTCCTCCACACTGGTATCCTCCTGCAAACTGCTCAATTCCCCTCAGTCTTTTAATACAGAATAAATGAGACAAGACAAAAATAGCATTTAAAGGCATCTCTATGCCTTATTCATCTTTTGACCCCCGGCTTACTTATTTTGAGGGTGCTGCAGTAACCCACCTTCCCATCCTTCAAATATTACTTTCCACTCCCTTTCATATAATCATACAATTTTTTTCCACCTACTCCCATAAAGTTCCTCTCCATCTAACAGCTCACTTCCCAACATTCCCAGTCACCTACCCTAACATCCCGTACCATCTCAACCATCTCAACTCTTTCTAACGGATATATGACGTTACAACGCGTCCTTTTACAACGCATACCATGACCACGGATTTATTACAACGCAGGTCATGTTACAACGGATCCCTTTACAACGCTATTCACTACAACGCAGGTACCATTACAACGCAATACCATTACATCGTAAGTATAATTACAGGTAAGTAAATAAAATTAATATTTAATGTAAATAATTATTAATGTATTATTTATTTTAATTATTTATTATTAAAAAATATATAACATATATCAATACAATTAATTTTAATTTTTTAAATTGTAAATATATATTAAAAATAACCCTGTACCCCAAAACCCAAACCCAGCCCTTAAACCTAAAAATACCCCTGTACCCCAAAACCCAAACCCAGCCCTAAAACCTAAAAATACCCCTGTACCCCAAAACCCAAACCCAGCCCTAAAACCTAAAAATACCCCTGTACCCCAAAACCCAAACCCAGCCCTAAAACCTAAAAATACCCCTGTACCCCAAAACCCAAACCTAGCCCTTAAACCTAAAAATACCCCTGTACCCCAAAACCCAAACCCAGCCCTAAAACCTAAAAATACCCCTGTACCCCAAAACCCAAACCCAGCCCTTAAACCTAAAAATACCCCTGTACCCCAAAACCCAAACCCAGCCCTTAAACCTAAAAATACCCCTGTACCCCAAAACCCAAACCCAGCCCTAAAACCTAAAAATACCCCTGTACCCCAAAACCCAAACCCAGCCCTTAAACCTAAAAATACCCCTGTACCCCAAAACCCAAACCCAGCCCTAAAACCTAAAAATACCCCTGTACCCCAAAACCCAAACCCAGCCCTAAAACCTAAAAATACCCCTGTACCCCAAAACCCAAACCCAGCCCTAAAACCTAAAAATACCCCTGTACCCCAAAACCCAAACCCAGCCCTTAAACCTAAAAATACCCCTGTACCCCAAAACCCAAACCCAGCCCTAAAACCTAAAAATACCCCTGTACCCCAAAACCCAAACCCAGCCCTAAAACCTAAAAATACCCCTGTACCCCAAAACCCAAACCCAGCCCTAAAACCTAAAAATACCCCTGTACCCCAAAACCCAAACCCAGCCCTAAAACCTAAAAATACCCCTGTACCCCAAAACCCAAACCCAGCCCTAAAACCTAAAAATACCCCTGTACCCCAAAACGCAAACCCAGCCCTAAAACCTAAAAATACCCCTGTACCCCAAAACCCAAACCCAGCCCTTAAACCTAAAAATACCCCTGTACCCCAAAACCCCAAAAAAGATAAACTTACCTATAATTATACTTACGATGTAATGGTATTGCGTTGTAATAGTACCTGCGTTGTAGTGAATAGCGTTGTAAAAGGATCCGTTGTAACATGACCTGCGCTGTAAAAAATCCGTGGTCATGGAATCCGTTGTAAAAAATCTGTGGTAACAGTTGTACACCCTTTCTAACCTACCTAACAATTCCCTATCTCTCTTATCCTGTCTGTCCGTCAAAGCATGATTTACCAACAAGAATTGCTTAAATATTTACAGTTAAAACATGCCATTTTAAACTAAAAAATACACTGCATTCACCAGTTATAGTTATCTCAAGTAATTATAAGTTGAGCTGAGTGGAAACACCAGGAGTCAAACTGTGAGTGGGAGGTCAAACACTGATCCTTCAAGTGAATACATTAGTGTACTAGTCCACCAGACTAATATAATCTGTTCGGTATCTTTAACAAGGCATCATTGCACACATTATTGTGGAGACTTGAATTTGACTACGGTCACACTCTAGCAGGTGGGGATCTTGGCACCCCTATAATCACACACCGTCTCGCTGGGGACCTGAGCAGCCCTATAAGCATAGACTGTCTCTGTGGGGACCTGGGCATCCCTATTATCACACACAATATCTGTGAGGACTTACACATTACTATAATCACACACTATCTCTGTGGGGACCTGGCTTCCCTATAATCACACACTATCCGTGTTGGGACCTGGGCATCCCTATAATCACACACTATCTGTGTTGGGACCTGGGCATCTCTATAATCACACACTATCTGTGTTGGGACATATAATCACACACTATCTCTGTGGAGACCTGGGTATCCCTATTATCACACACAATATCTGTGGGGACTTGAACATTACTACATTCACACTCTATCTCTGTGGGGACCTGGCTTTCCTATGATCAAATACTATCTGTGTAGAAACCTGACCATCAATATAATCACACACTATCTCCGTGGCGACCTGGCATCCCTATAATCACATACTATCTGTGTGGGGACACATAATCACATACTATCTCTCTGGAAACCTGGCCATCTCTATAATCACACATTGTCTCTGTGGAGACCTGATCATCCCTATAATCACACACTATCTCTGTGGGGACCTGGGTGTCCCTATATTCACACACTATCTCTGAGGGGACCTGGGTATCGCTATTATCACCCACAATATCTGTAGGGACTTGAACATTACTATAATCACACACTATCTCTGTGGGGACCTGGCTTCCCTATAATCACACACTATCTCTGTAGGTACCTGGGCACACCTATAAATTAGTATCAAAAGAGAGGTGTCTTGGGCTATTACTGCTCTTATCGGAGCAGAAGGTCCATACACGACGTGCCCAAATTACACAAAATGCAAAGATTGTCGCGTTGTTCCTAATGACAGAGAAAGGTGTCGGTACAGTCTGTAGTGCAAGTGGATTAGAACAGGGTGGCCTGGTGGTCACCCTGGGAATCCATTTTGTTGGATTTAATGCCCTCACACACCCTTTCAGGTGTCATGCTTCATCATTTGGGCCTGCTCCTCGTTGGGTCGGCAGTGCAATACCCAACGGGCAACACCTCATAGAGGGGCTCTTTGGCGGAGATCTTTTTCCAACTGCCGTGTAGATGAAGTGCGGGTATGGGGCCAGGATTCAGGGTAGACGTAACTAAGTGAGATAAAATAAAGCTAGTGGTACCAGAGACACTTTATTCTGGAGGGCCACTGCTTTAGTTAAAAACGATATCCTAGAGGAGAGTAGTGGAAAGTGATGTTTCCCACTCTCTTCTGGAATGTGTTAGAGTCCGGTCGACATGTTTCTCGATACTCTAAAATTTACTGAGCGATTCTTCAGGACCAGGGGGACTAATTTAGCAAGTATCTAGGATTGTATGTAACTGTCTACACTATTGCCACATGGTATGGTGTATGTAAGCTCATATGGCTACCATCCTAGTGGGTGAAAAGGGGGTGAGTATTACTATATTACCCTTCTTCAGGTTGCGATTGTTAATACCTGTTGGAGGCAAAAAAGGAGGGGTAAAGAAACATACCGCAAACAAGTTATAACACATTGCATTACAGACTGTGATACTTGTGTGTCACGCATGCTGTGATTCATGCGTGGCGTAGCATATTTACACAAGTGTGTCAAGCACTCTCAACAGTGGGGATTCAGTGGGAGTGACATGTGAAGATAAAATCTTGTGTTAAAAAGAAAATACCAAATTGGTATTTGTTGCACGCAGTTATTCATGACTCACCTAAAGTTAAAAACAATCAGACAACAACAGTGTCCACTGGGTAAAGCTTCAGGAGATCTTCCACCACAATGCTATATATAGGGGGAAAGATCTCAGTAGTATTTACAATGATAATGGTGACTTAGTGATGTTCACAATCTAGGGTCAATGAAATACATAAATACATACAGGCTATCTTGCAGTAGTATTCAAAAATTGTGTATTGCTGCGATTGGACATGTGGGTCACAGTCATAAAGTTCAACACTAGGAATTGAGTTTCTAGACTAAGAGTGTTTTGAGGGCTGAGTAGTAGGTCAATAATATCTAAACCTATTCTTAATGTGTCTGTGATATTGTTTCAATGTTTTGTTTAAGTAACTAGGTTGCAGGAGGGTGGTAGTTAACTCCCTTAGGTAGATTGATAATACAGGGTTATGGAACTGACACAGTGTGTGTTGTCATAGTTAACAACCCATGACTTGTGTGACGACTTTCACACCAATATCCAACAAAATAAAGAAAATTGTGAAACGCCACTGGCCCATTCTAAACACTGGCACCCTCAACATAGACCAACCGAGGTTTGCCTTCAGAAGATCAAGGAATATGAAAGATATCCTTATCCATACTAGACCCAAGACTAAAAATGAACCCAACCGACAAGCAACATTGTGGGGCCTGCCACCAGTCATCGGACACTACCCATGTGGGAGTTGCACGGCGTGCCCTCTCACCAAAAAATACAAATCAATCATCTTATCAGACAACTTCAGGTGGGAAATGAGAGGCCACACAAATTGTAATAGCTCGAACTGTATTTACCTGATCATATGTCCGTGCAACCTATACTATATAGGTATGACAACACGTAGTGTGAAGACCAGGATATCCGAACACCGAAGCAACTTCAGGTGCAAAAAGAGCAACACCAAAATGTGCAAGCATTTCCTAGAAATGCAACATACACCTGACTCTCTTCAATGGCTTGTCCTTGAAGCCAGTCCTCAGACATCCAAGGAAGGACTGTTCTACAAAGAACAACGTTGGATTCACAGATTGTCCTCCAACAGCAAGGGCCTGAATGAAGACATACCCTGGGCTAGTCTCTGAAATTACCACTAGTGTGAATACACCACCAACACTATACCGGTCTAATCATATACTGGTTCCTTAAGAATTGAGATAAAAGTCTTGGCACTAAAAGACTAAGCAAATCCAATCACACCACTAACTATCCTAAAGATATCCACCTTAATAGGAGATCTAGGATAACAAATAGTTTGAAACCATTCCAAAATGGCCGATATTTTTTATATATAATTTGTTTCATCAGACATATGAGCATTTACTACAAACTCAATAACATTATACCATCTGCACCAGACAGACATCATGATCCCTGCCGACTGGTCAACATTCGAGCACGAGGTAGTGGACAAAAACGATTAACTCCCCTGACCGTAGTTTGATATTATGGTAATACTAACAGATGAATCTTGGCACTGCTCTGTACTTACCTGTAAAAATTAATTATTATATTAACGTGAGGTTTTAAGCCTAACATAGTTGGTCTCCTTTCAAAATGCACACAGATACTTAATTGTACAGGCACTAAGTAGAGTTTTGGTGTATGTGCATATAGTAACCATCGTCCACTACAAGATGGCCACCATTACCGCTAACCAATGGGGTCCATGAACACTTCCTTTAAAAACAATCCCAACCCCTCCCACTGCCTCCACCCGGTTCCAGCGGCGATGGGTAGGTGCTTGATACGAAGCTCAGGCATTCACCAAGTAAGTGACATGGAATGCGATATGCATAATGAATACACAGTGATAACTAGCCATGATTATAGAACACACGCTGTGTTGTTTAAATGCATGCACGTTACGAGATCGTGCCCGCCGACCTCCTTGCTAACACGGCATTGAGCACAATCCTGACAGAGAGGCTAGCGGCGTGTATACACACGCGGTTGTACCCGAGCGGTACAATAGTATTGAAATGCACTGACAAGATCTAAACGTGCAGAAGGCGCTAAAATGGGTCTCGTCGACTTCCGCGAGTATAATTTACAAGGGCGGGTGTTTGTCTAGAGAGGAGCTCGAGCGGGACAGTGCACCCAACATTAAGCAATCATACAACAGATTCCGTCAACTTCCGCGTATATAATTTACACGGACGTGTGTTTGTTTATAGAGGAGCTCGAGCGGGACAGTGCACCCAACATTAAGCAAACATACAACAGTTTCCGTCGACCTCCGCGTGTATAATTTACACGGGCGGGTGTTTGTTTGTTTGTTTGTTTTTAGAGGAGCTCGAGCGGGACAGTACACCCAACTTTAAGCTACCATACAACAGATTCCAGGGTTGCTATTTTGACATTTCCACAACCCGATTATGAATACATTACCTCGTACGAGCAGGACACGGTTGGCACCCTTTAGCGACCACAGAATGTTTACATGTCTACCAGGGAACATAGGCTAAACATTACCTTTGGGGCATTTATATTAGACACACACAGAGATACTGTCCCTGGGTTGGAAACCTCAATAGACAGAGCCCCATCTTAACTATGACAACACACACTGTGTCAGTTCCATAACCCTGTATTATCAATCTACCTAATGGAGTTAACTACCACCCTCCTGCAAGCTAGTTACTTAAACAAAACATTGAAACAATATCACAGACACATTAAGAATAGGTTTAGATATTATTGACCTACTACTCAGCCCTCAAAACACTCTTAGTCTAGAAACTCAATTCCTAGTGTTGAACTTTATGACTGTGACCCACATGTCCAATCGCAGCAATACACAATTTTTGAATACTACTGCAAGATAGCCTGTATGTATTTATGTATTTCATTGACCCTAGATTGTGAACATCACTAAGTCACCATTATCATTGTAAATACTACTGAGATCTTTCCCCCTATATATAGCATTGTGGTGGAAGATCTCCTGAAGCTTTACCCGCTGGACACTGTTGTTGTCTGATTGTTTTTAACTTTAGGTGAGTCATGAATAACTGCGTGCAACAAATACCAATTTGGTATTTTCTTTTTAACACAAGATTTTATCTTCACATGTCACTCCCACTGAATCCCCACTGTTGAGAGTGCTTGACACACTTGTGTAAATATGCTACGCCACGCATGAATCACAGCATGCGTGACACACAAGTATCACAGTCTGTAATGCAATGTGTTATAACTTGTTTGCGGTATGTTTCTTTACCCCTCCTTTTTTGCCTCCAACAGGTATTAGCAATCGCAACCTGAAGAAGGGTAATATAGTAATACTCACCCCCTTTTCACCCACTAGGATGGTAGCCATATGAGCTTACATACACCATACCATGTGGCAATAGTGCAGACAGTTACATACACTCCTAGATACTTGCTAAATTAGTCCCCCTGGTCCTGAAGAATCGCTCAGTAAATTTTAGAGTAGCGAGAAACATGTCGACCGGACTCTAACACATTCCAGAAGAGAGTGGGAAACATCACTTTCCACTACTCTCCTCTAGGATATTGTTTTTAACTAAAGCAGTGGCCCTCCTGAATAAAGTGTCTCTGGTACCACTAGCTTTATTTTATCTCACTTAGTTACGTCTACCCTAAATCCTGGCCCCATACCCGCACTTCATCTACACTGCAGTTGGAAAAAGATCTCCCCCAAAGAGCCCCTCTATGAGGTGTTGCCCGTTGGGTATTGCACCGCCGACCCAACGAGGAGCAGGCCCAAATGATGAAGCATGACACCTGAAAGGGTGTGTGAGGGCATTAAATCCAACAAAATGGATTCCCAGTGTGACCACCAGGCTACCCTGTTCTAATCCACTTGCACAACAGACTGTACCGACACCTTTCTCTGTCATTAGGAACAACGCGACAATCTTTGCATTTCACACCTATAAATCACACATTATCTCTGTGGGGACCTGGCGATCACAATAATCAAACACTATCTTTGTTTGGCCCTGGGCATCAATATTACCAATCACATGCTATCCTTGCAGGGCACTGCGCCTGCCTATATTGACACACTTTCTCTGTGGGAAATCTGGTAACACCCTTCTCCAACACTATCTTAGTGAGGAAGTAGACATCCCCATACTCACACACTGTCCCTGTGGGGAACCGGGCATCCCTAAATTCAAAAACTATCTATGGGCATCTGGGCATCAATATAATCCATTACAGACTATCTTCTTGAGGAATCAAACATGGCTATCATCACATACTATCTCACTAGTGACCTTGCCATGTCTATAATCACACACTGTTGGGACCTGGCCATCAATTTAATCACACTATAGCTTTGTGGGAACTTGAACATTATTGTCTTCACACACTATCCCGGCAGGGATATGATTGTGTCTGTCAAAAAAAAAATTCCATAGAGAGACTTGTGCTTGACTGTTGTCTCACACGTGCGCTGCAGGTCTTCAGTCACTATTGTTGTGGGGGTGTGGGCATCCCAATCATCACACACTATCTTTATGCAGGCCTAGGCTTCACTATGATCGTACAACACAACAATCCCTGCAGGACTTGAGCAAGACTATAATACCCCACTATCCGTGCAGGCAACTTGTTATAACTATAATAACATACTATCACTACAGGGACATGAGTATTATAATAAACCAACTCTCTGGGAACTTGAACATTACGATCATAACACTCTCTATGTGGGGACTTGAACAGAACTATGAACAATCACTATCTATGTGGCATGTGAACATAACTATAATCACAAAATATATTTGAGGGACCTTGAACATGAATATAACCACACACTATCTCATTATGGACTTAAGAGTGACTATAATTAAACGCTTTATTTGTGGGGACCTGAGCATTAATGTACTGACACACTATTTCCACATAAACATCAGTATGACTACCATCGTACCCTATCTCTACAGGGACTTGCATGTGACTATTATAACACTTTTTATGTGGGTACTTGAATATAATTATGACACACTCACTCTGCAAGAACCTGAACCTGACATTATTCACATGCTATTTCTGCGGGGATTTGAAAATGACAATAACACACTATCTCTGCTGGGACTTGAACAAGACAATAATCACACACTATCTTTGCGGGGACTTGAACATGCCAATCATCACACACTATCTTTGCGGGGACTTGAACATGGCAATAATCACGCACTATCTTTGCAGGGACTTGAACATGCCAATAATCACACACTATCTTTGCGGGGACTTGAACATGCCAATAATCACACACTATCTTTGCGGGGACTTGAACATGCCAATAATCACACACTATCTTTGCGGGGACTTGAACAAGATAATAATCACACACTATCTTTGCGGGGACTTGAACAAGATAATAATCACACACTATCTCTGCGGGGACTTGAACATGATAATATTCACACACTATCTCTGCGGGGACTTGAACAAGATAACAATCACACACTATCTTTGCGGGGACTTGAACATGTCAATAATCACACACTATCTTTGCGGGGACTTGAACATGCCAATAATCACACACTACCTTTGCGGGGACTTGAAAATGACAATAATCACACACTATCTCTGCAGGGACTAGAACAAGATAATAATCACACACTATCTTTGCGGGGGCTGGAACATGCCAATGATCACACACTATCTTTGCGGGGACTTGAACATGCCAATAATCACACACTATCTCTATGGGGACCTGAGCACTTCTTGAATAACACACTATATTAGCATGAACTGCAGCATGACTGTCATTGTACATTATTTGTAGGGGGCCTGAATCGGACTACAACCAAACTAGATTATAATCAGACACTGTTTTGTAGGATTTAAACATGTCTAAAATCACATCCTATCTGAGCGAGCGTCTGGGCATCGCTATAATGAAAAACTATCTCATGTGACTAAAACATAACTAGCATCAAACACAATCTCGTTGGAGACTTAAGTATTAGTATACCCACACATTATCTATGTGGGACTTGAACATAAATATAATCACGCACCATCCCCATAGGAATTTGGGAGTGACTACAATGAAACACAATTTTAATATAATCACGCTCTATCTCTGCAGTGGCTTAAAAATGATTATCATCGCATACTCTTCGGTCAGCTGTAGAACATTACTATAATAACATACCATATATTTTGGGGCTTACATGGTAAGGTTGATGAAAAGGGCCTAGGGAATCTCAACTTGCCTTTCCTAACAGACCACATTGCAGGATGTGTGGCCTCTAAATTATGTTAACAGTGTGTTTCCTTATTCCTGAATGTTTGTGAGCAATCAGAAATAGACAAAATATTTGTAAATCCATTTCCAGGGACTTCATATGCAATAGGCTGCTGCTGAGAAATTCATGATCATCACAGTTCTTGTGCTTCTAGGACACAATGAGCTATTTATATATGAACAAACGATCATGTAATTTAAGTACAGCATTGAAAAATAACATTTAGCCACGTGTTTATGAAGGCATTCAATCACAAATGACAGTTATTGAGTAAGTCCCCACAAGGATGGTAACACATGTTCAAGTCCCCACAATGATGGTTCTGTGCGCGCGATTAAAAAACAATATATTTGCAAATTTGAAGCAGGATCCTTTATTAGGAATTTTTTCTTAACATATTTCTGTTATTTCCATATTTTTCAACCATTGGGAAAGGTGAGTCTCCACAAGGCAGGTGTTCACACATAGTCCCCACAAGGATGGTAACACGTGTATGTGTGTGTGTGTGGCTCTGTGTGTGTGTATGTGTGTGAGTGTATGTACTTACACAAAGGCTTGCACTGCTGCTGCAGATGCTGTCCATTTTCTGTGCATGCGAGGAAAGATTGCAATATTTCTGCCCAGAGCAGTATGTGCTCTATGGGTGTGAGGGAAGGTTGTACTCCTGTCGGTGGTGTGCCTGTTTTGTATGTGGAAATTTTGCAATGCTTGTGAGTCAATCTTGTACTTATGCACCCCAGGCTCTTGCTTACACTTGTACCAAATCTGAAATACTGCTTCTTCGTTGTATCTAACAGAAATGTTGGATGTTAATGCCCAGTGCCACCCTTGTTCCATGTGTTTGAAGGAAACGTTTGGTGGCACTGCAGTACCACACTTGTTCCATTGTCTTTGAAGGAAGCTTGCACTGGATGGTTCTATAGTATCACACATGTTTCATGTCAGCAAGTTTGCACTAACCCTGCAGTACCACACTTGTTCCATTTCTTTAAAGCATGCTTGCACTTGCCTTTTGGTACCAAACGTGTTTCATTTCTTTGAAGGAAGCACACATTGGCTTTGCAGGGCTAGACTTGTTCCATCTCTTTGAATTAACTGTAACTGGCCCTGCAGTACTACATTCATTTCATGTCTTTGAAGGAAGCGTGTACTTACTGGTCCTACAGTAGAACACTTGTTACATGTCTTAGAAGGAAGCCTAAAGTCATGGAACTAGCTGGCACTGCAGTACCACAGCTGATACATATCTTTAAAGAAAACTTGCAGTGGTCCTGCAGCCCCATGCTTGTTCCATGACTTTAAGGGAAGAGTGTGATGCTCTTGACCAGTGCCGTATGTTTTATGCATGTGAGCCAAGGACCGGCTGCACTCCTGCTTCATCTACTACTCTGTGTTTTAGGTCTGACCAAAAGACTGTTTTAGCATTTTCACTAGCCTTGTGTTTCGAGAAAATAATACCTAATCCTGCTTAGAGAAGAAGGCTTTGGGTAAAACCACTTAAGTTATTCATTTGAGAGACTGGTTCCACCATTTAGACCAGCATACTTAAAATTGTGCAATGTGTCAGCCATCTTCAACCTCTGCGTTTGTTGTCAATGTTTGACTCTGCCTATTAGAGAATCACTGCTCTTTTGAATGTCAGATAGCCTGAGCAAAAGTATTCTGCCTGCTTACTCTGAATTACTTTGCGTCCAGAGTAGTTTGACCTCTGGAGATATTTCTCTTAGTTCATCCACCAGCAGGTCACCTTTAATTGAAACTACTGGGAGGCGCTAGGGGGCGCACAGCGGTATGGCTGTGTGATATCGCAGCTCCGCCGGACGTCCGACATCCTGCAGCAAATCACACATCTAAACTAGCCGGACACGTCCCAAAATTACAGTGGCGAGGATCGGAACTTGTGGGGCAACGGATGTGGGCATCTGCGCTTGACCAGCGGGAAAGCAGCGAGTGATAAGTGCCAGTTACACCCGCGAGCGAGAGCTTCGCTCAAGATGGCGGCCGCCCGATGACTCGGTAGTCCGCCTCCGGGACCCTCAATATGATCACAGCTACCTGGCAGTGCAGCGCGGTGGCAAACTGGGACGAGTGAGGTGAAGGGCGGACTCCCGGCTGTGCGGAGCTTGGAGGGTGTGTTCGGGACTCGGATTTATACGGAGCCCCCGAGACCTGGAAGTGACGAGATGGCGGCGCCCAGACTGCGCGGACCCGAGTGAACCCATCGGACACCGGTGAGTGGTGGTGATATCCGCGGATCGGGGTGTCACCCCTGCCTGCCCTACCAATCGTGCGCCCTACAAAACAAAGGGCTCTGCTGCTGGCGTGACCCGTGCTCGCCACCTGTATGAATGCGCCCGCTGTTAAGGCGCGAGGGAGCGCTTAATGAACTCCTGTCAAAGTGAGCCTGCCTCGCGGAGTCTACGTTGCCCATATACACCCTCCCAGGACAACTGCTTCCCACAGGATGGTATGATAGCGCACTGCTGCACGCACTGGGCACTGGGGGATGGCCATCACCCCATGGTACAAATTTGGAAAGAGCCAGCTGAAAGAGTGCGATATAGTGCACGCCTCGTGGAGTCTGCATTGACCATAGACACCCTCCAGAGACAACTGCTTCCCACAGGAGGGTGTGAAAGCGCACTGCTGCACGCATTGGACACTGATAGATAGACCTCACCCCTTGGGGGGCGCTTCCTTGGCTACACGCACGGACTGAGCAATCTGGGGTGCGCCAGCTGACAGAGTGCGATATAGTGCACTATCTGCTTGGCGCCGGTGCCCTGCCTGGAGGGCTTGTGTCCCCAACTTACTACTTGCGGACTTCCATTGCGGGGGCTTGATCTCTCGTCGCAGCCTGGTGTCCCCGTGGCGCCCTCCTGCCGCCGCTTTGGGGCTACGTGTGTGTGGTCCATCAGCCATAGTTTTTCAGCAGGGTAGAGGTGGAGTTGGAGGAGCCACCACATCACTGTGGGGCCAAGATCGCGCCCCTCAGTTCCTCCTGGCGATAACATTCATAGCCATAACGGGGTCGCTCACTGCGTCAACGAGATCCACACGACAGACTGCCAAGACCCTACTCGTGTCGCGAGGTAGGATGGTGAGACCGGAGAAGCAGCAACCGAAATTGAGCTTTGAATCAAAAAAGCCCAATAAGGGCGCGGAGGCTATGGCGGAGGGTGGGGGTCCGCCGGACTTGCCCCCCAGCCACAACATGGAGAAGATTCTCCTTGCCATTCAGTCTAACTTGCAGGATATCAATGGCAAGCTCGATCATTTGACTTGCAGAATGGATGGCATGGCAGACAAACTCGAGAAACATGGGGAGAGGCTTGATGCGGCCGAGGTGCGGATATCGGAGGTTGAGGACGAATCTAGAGCCACCGCGACGAAATGTAATGGGATGGACAGAGTGCTCGAAGTGATCCGTGCGAAGGAGGAGGAGTTGGAAGCGCGCTCCAGGCGCAATAATGTGCGCATCACGGGAGTTCCGGAGACAACCAACACTGGGCGCATGGAACTCTATGTTGAACAACTATGCAAGGATTTATTCGGCGCGGAGGCTCTCTCATCAGTCTTCATTGTCGAAAGGGCTCACAGGTCTCTTGCGCCGCGGCCTCCCCCTGGCGCGACTCCCAGGCCCATAGTCGCCCGCATTTTGAACTACCGTGACAGAGACACCATCCTCCGCCTTGCACGGGAGAAAGGCCAAATCTCGCACCAGGGGAATAAGCTGGAATTCTACCCTGATCACACAGTTGCTGTTCAGCAGGCGCGGAAAGAATTTGCGTCGGCAAAGGCAAAATTGCGTGAGTTGAACATTGTCTACGCCATGTTGTACCCAGCCAGACTCAGGGTCATGTGGGAAGGAAAACCTATCATTTTGTCGAACCCTAAGGCAGCGATGGAGTTTGTAAAGACCGCTAAGAAGCAGGCGAAAAAGACTGCCCGGGAGGAACAGAATGCAGAATCCGATTGAGATGGTGACCTCTCGCGTCTCTTGGCCATTGCTATTCATGACCAGCATAACACTGATTATTCCTGCTCAATGGAAGGTAACGCAAATGTACTGAAATGTCGGTGATCGACAGCCCGTGTTTGTTGAAAAGGGAACCCGGATCGAGATGGTAAGGTACCCTATTGTTTGAGCCTGTTACGCTCACCCAGACTTATTATACCTATGTTGACCCTGTAACGGGTATGTACTCATCTTCACCATTGTTTGTCCACCGCCTTTTACTTCACTGACTTACCGTTGCACCCACGTGCGATAGACACTGCCACAGAGCTGGCTATTAACAGAAACTTTATTCCAAGCTCTGCATATTCTGTTGTACTTTCGTTCATGTTCTTGTGGTTGAGTTGCCGGAGGTCCCGGCTGCTGCTCCTTGTACCATGTAATATGCAGCCGGGTGGCGGCTAGGTAGTTGCCTATGTTTTGTTTCCTGGTCAGGCCATCTCCCGGCCACTCTTTCACTGATGGGATGTAATACATGGGCCTCGACATGTTCTTTATTCCGCTGCTGACTGTCTCATTTGCCTGTGGCCCAAGTTGTCTTATGACTCTGCTCACACAGAAACTGATATTGGTGTCAGTGGGGGGTAGGTGGGGAGATGGGGGGGATTATGTTTGATTGCCGCCCGATGGGACTGGAGGCTAGGCCACATGGTAATTGTTACATACAACACTAATTGTACAAATCTAGATGCATTAGAGACGTCCACGCCCATGCATTCGGGTGTTGAGTTGTGCCCCCTGCGGTCCTCCAAAAGGGTGTTCCCCGCAAAGTTACTTGGGATAGGGAACTCATTATGTCCTCGTTGTTTTTTGGGTGACTGTTCCTGGGTTCGATGGCTTCGGCAGGGTTGGGGTGCTGGAGTGGGTGGGGGTGGGTGGAAAGGGTGTTTTGTTACTGTTTTGAGACTGATTGCTCTACGACACAACTATGTTATTAATTTGTCACTTAAGTGCTTCTTGTACATGCACCGGCACGTCCCTGTTCTGCTGCGCTACATACCATTGTGCTATATATTCATGGCAATGTCTGCTATACTTCTACGGACTTATGGCTACTGTGAATACTAATAGATGCGGAACACAACTGCGCCTTCTCACTTGGAATGTCAGGGGGTTCACACAACCTAAAAAGATTAGGCAGATATTCTCCTACTTGACACGATGGGGGGTTGATCTTGCTTTCCTGCAGGAGACCCACATCGCTCCCAATTCTAAACTTACTTTGGGCTCTCGATGGGCCGAGTCGTCTTACGCTTCACACTACTCCTCCTACTCTAGAGGGGTAATCACACTGATAAGGAAAGGCACTAATTTCGAACATTTGGGGACGACTGCTGATCCCGAGGGGAGATTCATCATTGTGAAAGGCATACTGCGAGGCCAAAAAGTTGTGCTATTGAATGTCTACGGGCCTAACGTAGATGCACCAGAATTTATTCGGGACCTGTGGGTTAGACTTCGAGATTATCAGGGTGCACATGTCATCTGTGGGGGGGACTGGAATATAGCGTTGAATGACGATCTAGATAGGTCACCGAACTCGCACGAACCACACAAACATGCTAGACTGCAACTACATCACGTAATGCACGATCTCACTCTTACGGATGTCTGGAGGAATAAGTTCCCGGCCACCGCTGGTGCTACACACATATCGGCGGTACACAGCAGCTGGTCGCGCCTGGATTACTGGCTCACGTCGACAGATGTTGCACTCTGGGCCACGGAAGTACGTGTCCTACCCAGAACACTTTCCGATCACAACCCGGTCTTGCTCTCCATAACTATCCCGAACTACTGTCCCCCTCCCTTCCAATGGAGATTTAACTCTAGAGCCTTGACTGATACGAACTATGAACACACTATACACACGGCCATCGTGGACTACTTCTAGCTGAATGAGCCATCGTCAGACGACCCTTGCCTGCTCTGGGTGGCTTTTAAAGCCACGATTCGTGGGGTCTGTATTAGCACTACGGTGGGTACACTACGTGATATACGACACCAGATCAATAGTCGAGAAAAGCGCATTAGGGAACTAGAAACGACTTTTGAAGCCACGCAGGACGTCTCCTTATTGGGCGAACTGCGTTTGTTGCACACAGAACACAGCACTTACATTGAAGACGAAATCAAATACTTAGACAGGCGTACCTCTGCTTGAGGTTTTGGGGAGGGCGGTAGACCAGGGGGGGGTGCTGGCAGCTAAAATTAGTGAGGGCAGAAAGCGAGACACCATCCTTCGCGTACGGTCCACTGAGGGGGACCACAAGACGCAAGCCACTGACATACTGTCCTGTTTCGTTGACGCATACAGCACACTCTACGCTTCCCGTTCTATAGCATTCCCCGATGAAATCTTTAGCTACCTGGATGACGTGGCCATCGCCTGGTTATCCGACTCTCAGCGGGAGTATCTGGCCGCCCCTATCACAGTCGAGGAGGTTACGGAAATCATTAAGTCTCTACCAAACAATAAATCACCTGGGCCAGACGGCTACACAAATGAGTTTTATAAACATTATGTGGACATTCTAGCCCCACATCTGGTGGCAATGTTCGGTACAGCGTTCGATCAGGGAGAACTCCCACCCACACTTAGGGAAGCGGTGATCATTACGCTGTTAAAACCCCACAAAGATCCCGAACTCTGCGATTCCTACAGGCCCCTATCGCTTATAAACGCCGACTCTAAAATACTCGCCAAACTACTAGCTGTTAGACTCACTCCCCTAATGACTAATTTGGTGCTACCTGACCAGTCAGGTTTTATCCCTACTCGCTCCACTGCGCACAATACCAGAACACTATTCGCATTATCCCACTATCTGCAGCCTTCCACGAGGGCGGTAGCTATCATGTTGGACGCTGCAAAGGCGTTCGATTCAGTGGAGTGGAGCTACCTGATCACCATACTTCACAGAATGGGCTTTCCTAAGAGATTCGTGCAATGGGTGAGGCTACTCTACACCAGCCCTGGCGCTCGGGTACGAGTGAATGGATATGTGTCCAACGTTTTCCCTATAGGTCGTGGTACGAGACAGGGATGTCCCCTGTCCCCACTACTGTTTGCCCTCGCCCTCGAGCCACTTGCGTGTAGGATCAGGCAGAAATACAAATCCTCGGCCTTGCGTTTTACGGACAGACCCCTTCATATATCACTATACGCCGATGATATGCTCTTGTATGTGCGCGATCCGGCCACTAATCTAAACCCGCTTCTACGGGAATACGTGAAGTTCGAGGGTCACTCCGGACTTGCCATTAACTGGACCAAATCCTACATTATCCCCTTGACTGATATGGCTGACCCTATACACACCGACTATCCATTGGTTTGGCAAACGGACCCGGTTCGCTATTTAGGGGTCATGTTCCACAGAGACCCGGAGGTGGTAATTAGGGTGAACTATGGCACTGTCCTTTCCACGTTGGAAGACAAAATCCGGCGCTGGATTCAGCTCCCTCTATCCTTGGCAGATCGCATAGCGATTGTCAAAATGAATGTCTTGCCCAAGTTCCTGTACCTGTTTAATAACATTCCAATTACCCCCCCTGGTGAGGTATTCCGGCGCATAAAAACACTCACGCTACAGCTCATATGGGCGGGTAAACAGGCGCGTATCGACTTACAAACATTGACACTCCCATATATCAAGGGGGGCTTCGGTGTCCCGGATTTTTTACTATACTACCTTTGCGCGCAAGCTCAATTTGCTGCATACTGGTTTCACGAGATTCCCTACCTCACGCACACAGCTATTGAAAAAGATGATGTGGCGCCGGTACCTCTCACGTCCATGCTCACGCATAAGCGCCCGCCCCTTCACTCCCAGGATATCAACCCGGTGGATACCACTATTAAAGCATGGAACAAATTGAGTGAATTAACACATAAATCACCATTGTTTGCCCCATCCCTGCCACTAGCACACCACCAGGCTCTGTCGGTCACTGGGGAATCGGTGGGCATGTCTTTGCTGCAACGGGTGGGCATTTCCACGCTCGGCGATCTATTCCGTGAGGGGGAATTTATAGAAATAGATGACATGACGTATGTACAAAATTAGTCCCCATTGTTTATATTCACATACTACAGGCTGAAAAGGGCGTTAAGGGAACACTACCCCACTTTCCCACGGGAACCGGACTCTCTGTCCCCCCTGCAGCTGATGATTGCATCCCCAAACACTTCTCATATGGTGTCACGGCTCTACTCCTCGGCTCAGGCGGATTTACCTCACTCCACGGACAGGGCCAAGGGGCGCTGGGATGCGGTACTTGATGATCCACTCACTGAACAGGAATGGCAGCAGGCATGCGCGCTGACCCAAATCCTTACACCCAATGGAAATCTACGTATCATACATTTCAAGTTCTTACACCAAGCTTACTATACCCCGGCTCGCATGCACAAATATGGTTTGTTAGATGTTTGTTAGATGTCGACCAGTGTAAACGATGCGGGAGAGAGGGGGCTGACTTCTTACACCTAGCGTGGTCATGCGCGGCGATCCAGAACTACTGGAGCGAGGTTTTTAATGCTTTGACTGGGCTCCGGCATTCTATGTTCCATAAGACTGGGTCTACTGGGGATAACGGACCAATTTAAGGCTGTTAAACGTAAATTCTGTGTTATTGCGCTGCTGCTGGCCAAGAGACAGGTGCCTCAGTGCTGGAATAGCTCCAAGAAACCAACTTTGGCCAGATGGCTGGGAGACATGGCCAGCTGCAGAGATAGGCTCAGAACCTATGAGGAGGACCTGCCGGCGAAGTCCAGACCTAAGGACTTTTGGTGTTATCTCACTGATTTTCTAGTTGCAAGGCAGGCTGATGAGGAGGATCAAGGGGACCCGGAGCTACCGACTGGGTGATATGTCTTTAAAGATTGCCATCATTCACGTGAGCGCTGGTGCCGGCGCGTGCCGTTGTTTCTAGAATTGCACTAATTTTTTCTCTTTGTCCTCAGGGGTAATGGTCTCTAGTTAAATGTTGTACAAAGGTCTGCTGGTTGCAGCCTATGGTTCCTATAAAAACCACAAATACCGTTACAAGACCCAACTGTATGTTTTACACTGCTGTCCCGACTGCTGGTATATATGTGCAATGCAATTTTATTGTGAGTTCCACCTATGCAGCCGGCCCCAGGGTTGTAGGCTACCAGCTGTGTAATTTTATGACTACGCTACAATAAAGGTCTTGGGAAAAAAAAAAATTGAAACTACTGCTAATGGAGTAATGGAGGTAGCAGCGGCTCTGCCTGCCATTGCTACTGCACCAAACTGTTCTAATGCAGAGCAACAGGCATCTCTGCTGCAAGCTTCAAAAACATGCCACCAGCTTGAAATTGTGTTCAGCACACTGTCACTTTTACAGCAGTGTCAAGCTTTACTATTTATTGGGTCGTTTTTGGACTACATGTCCTCCACATTTAGTTGATATATTTTTTCGTTTGTTTTACTTTCTTTCTGCATATGCTCAAACTACAAAGAAAACCACCAACTCGTTTTTTAGAAGGCACATGGGGCTTTATTTTGATGCCAAGACTCATCTTGCAGAAGTCTAAAAAGATAAGGCTAGCATAGGTTGTAGTGCTGGTTCAAGTGTGCCTTATAGGAGATTAAATAACCTCAATGGGCAGTCAGGCTTCAGTGAGGCTTACCTCACCAGCTTTGAATTGCGCTAGTCGATCGATCGACCGACCAGATGCATAACCTGTGCCTTCTATGCCATCATCTGTCCTAACTTTCCTCCTTCCTTGTGAGCTGTGTATCTGTGTGTGAGCAGTGTGATCTATGAGCATGATAGGCGTGATGTTGTGGGTACATTGTGAGGGATGTGTCTTTGATTAACATTGTCTTTTGTGAGTGGAGGGTAAGCGGTTTACAGGTTGAAAGTTGTGACTGTGTGATTGCAGAGTGAGGCATACTCCTGTATGAGTGCGATTATATTGTGGGAAGCAATGTGCGTGAAGGGTCCCTGCCTATTATATCTTTGTGTGCATGCACTTTACAAGGGCCACACCTATTGGCAATGCTTTTTAGGGCTATGGCTTTGACTTTCAGAAATGCAGTGCAGGGTGTAGATATACAATAGTGTGTGTATGAAAATGGTAGTGAGTTTTGATATGGCAGATGCAGACTTTTTCAAAGAGATTGAGGAGTGTCAGGGGTAGCTGACAGACTGAGATGTCACCCTACTGAGAGGGGCCAAATATTTTGTTTGCACTAGGGCCCATGGCAAACTAGATATGCCACTGCCCCTGGTCTTACTAATGCCAAACTCAATGACATGATATAAAGTGTATTTCCTTGGGTTAAGTGTTGTAGCTGGGATTTCTACATGTGACCTATAAGTTACAAGTGGCTCTGTGCAATGAATGTAGTAGACTGCTGAGATATCCAACCAGGTATGAAAGTGACAATGCAGCAGATTGTTGCTATGTCGGTGGAATATGTTATTTGTCATTATTTATCCGTTTTTGATTTGTGAATAGCAAGGTACTTTATAGTCAAGCATTGCAATCCTTTGCTCACAACAAATGATGTCAACTATTTATAGTGTGGTGGAATTGGGCCTGCCTGCACTGTGAATTATCCGCCAAAATGCTGGTTCACCTGCCTCATTTAGAAATGGAACCACTGGGTTTCTAACTGCAGACCCTCAGTTTCATTGTCTTTTGGAAGCCATTTGTCAGTGGTTCATTTGTCAGACGATAGCTGGAAAAGCGAAACATCCCTATTTAGTCGAGACCGACTCTCCTGCAATTTAGGAAAGAGCTAAAAGGGTACCTCAACAGAACACTACATCTTGAAGAACTAACAGTCATCTTCCATTCTCAGAATCTAGCTACCTCACACTTTCTTATCAAGTGTATCTTTCCCTTGAACACTGTACAGCATTCCTCTGACATTCAGATAGGGTTGCGCTATACAAATATATATACGTTCATACAATGCAGTGTTCAAAGGTCCACATTTTTTAGGTCCAGCCTTCCAGTGGTATTTTTGCTGGTCAATACTGTCATGAAAATTACGCTGGTCTCTTCCTGGAACCTCCAAGGCCTCACTCCAGAAATACTGGAGAAGTGTTATGTTTTTATTCAATGTTTGGAGTGTGCTGTATGTATGAATGTATGTGAGTGTGTGTGTGTGTGTGTGTGTGTGTGTGAGTGTGCATGTGCGGCCCCCACAACCTTCTATGCTCTAATTACTGTCCACCACTAGTAAACACGCCCAGGCAACGTATCAAGGATCCTTGACATATAGGCTGTCATTGGTCGGGAGCACGGGGTGTCACCACTAGCTGAAGAACTAGTGCTCTTGACTAAATTAGACATTCAGCAGACAGAAAAAGCGTTCAAATTCAGAATTCTTTAAATTAGGAAACATAAAGGGGAAAATATAAATGGGAAAAATATAAATAGGAACAATGGGAAGAAGTAGAAATTCTGAAACAAACATTAACCATTGCTTAATATCAAAACTAGATATTCAACTCATCCAAATAAGTCATACTCTGGAAGAGGGGATTGGGCTGAAGGCCTCAATGTAAAGGGATTTAATAGGAAGAGGATATCCACCTTGGATACAATCCTTGCTGTCTTCCCACTGAGGCGTGTGGATGGTTTTTGACAGTCTTAGGGCTCTATGTTAAACCACTTTTGGTCCTGCCTCATTGTTTAGCTAGGTCAATACATTGTAATGGAGGGCTTCTATGTTCTCTATAATCAAAGTGTTACTTTTGACTTGGATCTGATTTCTCAGCTTATTCTCTCCTACCCCTGGTATACAGTTTTTTAGATTTCAAAATGTTCCACCGGCCGGATTTTACTTTTTTATAAGATTGGGGACTTTAATTTCAGGTGATTATTTTTTTCTGCCAAGCTTCCATGAGAACATGACATGTACAGTGATAATCTAATTATGCTACATTTTCCCGCTGACCTTGATTGCTAGCACATTTGGTGTTGGTCTGAGTACTGACATCTTTAATCTGTACAGAAGGGACAGCATACTTGGCCAATGATTGCCGTGCAGCCTTCTTACGTAATATGTGTCTCTTGCTTTCCTTATTTGAAAGTAAGAAGTAATTAGCACAGTGTGGGTGTGTCAATTTGATCTTAGCCTTGATGCAGACTCCAGATGCCTTAACAGTTATCCTGTGACTAGCCCCTCTTGGAGACTGGCAACAGTTTCCTTTCAGATTTCTAATATGCTCAATACATCGGAATGGAGGCTTCAAAAGAAGTCTGGTGTGCTAAGGATTGACGCTTTATTTGAGCAGCATTGGCCATGTGATTTGCACAATTTAAAAAACCCTTACAGTCCTCCCTAAGTGCACTAAAAGAAATTCTGTTGGCAGTCATGTTGATTCTAGGGGAAATAACATTGTGAGCTTCAGACTGCTTCTCTACTTTTTCTGTTTCTGTGTTAGCAACCATTACCTGGAGCATTTATGACAAGTGAGCATATCAGAAGTCACATGGCTTTTCTGATTGGCTCTTGACCTCATTCTAGGCCATATGGTTGGAGATAGATGCAGGAGGTACTATGGCCTTACACAGTTTTGGCAACTCTGCAGGTTTGTATGCCGAGGTGCATCTTTGTCAACTTTCTCATCTGTCTTATTCAAGCAGATTCTTAAGTGTTGGCTCACTCATATCAATAATAGGTGAAAAAGTCAATATAGCCAATGAAAGATTTATAAAACACTCACTTGTCAAATGATAAGTCTTCCAAAACCAATGCTTCTAAGCAAAGTCTAAGAAGGTCCCATTAGCACCATCTGCCCTCACCCCACTTTCAATCGATTGAGCTCCTTCAGTTTTTAGCGTGTGCCTCTTCCCTTTCCAGATCCAACCTTCTTCTCTTTCTCTTGATTCTCTACATCACAAACTTGACTGAACAGTCTGCTTTCACAAGAGTAGTAGTGTGTGCTAGTCATGATGTTGGAGTTTGATTTCCTTTATTGTGTTCAATCACAGGCTGGTTCTCAGTTGGTTCTATACATTGATTTGTAGTCTCAGATATGTTTTTGAAAAGCATTGACTTATAAAAGTCCCAAGGTGTGTCAATTTACCCTGACAAGCAAATGTCCTTCTGATGCAAACCTGGAAATTTGGTGTTGTGTGATGGAAACATTGCAGTAAGGCAGATATGGCAAAAATAGCAAATGTAACAAGGGAAAGGAAATGCAATATGAAACTGAAATGTTGCAGACGTGCATACACAAAATATTTTGGGAATTGAAGGAATGATTGGAATGTTTTTCAAAAGAACCAGAGATTAAGATTGTGTGTTCATAACCACATTTGCTTGTTGCACACTTTTATTGATCAGGCTTGTTGCCTGATCTAAAGCCTACAATGCCCAGCTTGCCTCACTATGTAGCCAACACAGCACTTCTGGTAGCCTCCGTTTTCCCCAACCCAGATGTACTCACCCACAAGCAAATGGCAATGAAGTGTATGCAAGCAAAGCGCCTTTCTTCCTACCACAAGATAACAGGTAATGGTAGAAAAGTACTGTGTACGGACATGTGCTCTGCAGTTTTCTTTGTTTAACCTGATTGATAAATGCTGCCCCTTTTAGCCTTGCATGCCAAAGAACAGCAAACCGAACAAACTGAATGGAATTATGCTCATTGCTAGTAAACATCTTCTATATCTCTCTCTTGGTGCCTCTCGTGTGTGCAGTTGTCGTCACCATTTTGTATGCTGACTATTAAGAACCTTTTCTCCCATAAAGAGAAAGTTTGCAGACCATTCCCTTGACCGTGCCATAGAAATATCTATCTTTTGTGTGGTGTACCCACAGATGTTTGCCTCAACTATTTTTGCTGGCTGCAGAACTCAGTGCCTAGCCCCTTGTATATAGTAAAAAGTGAATCCAGTGCCTTGTGCTTCCCACTATTCCTTAGGATCTGCACATTTGTTGGAAACATAATCTTTGGGTGAGGTGCATAAACTGATTCCTGGCCCCCAGCAGGATATGTTGGCCTAGAGACCAGTTAGCTCGCACTGCCACCATTAGCCCCCAACCCTACCAGGGAGCGAATGGTTTCTGGCTCCCACTGAACATGACAACCCTGACCCCATGAAGTATAGTGGAAAAGATCAGAACCTTTCCCTCAGTTACTCGTGCTTACTTGTTCTCAGAGAAATATACAGAGAATACACAGTGGGACATTTTCAATATGTTTATTGAACCAACATTATTCTTCTATAAAATAAATCTGCTGCAATAATCATAGACAGAAGCAAGTGAAAGTGATTACAAACACCAAAAGAGTAAAAAGTAGATATCGTTCTAATATGGTGCTAAAACAGTGTATATAAGCAGGCATATAATATAAGATAGTAATCAGGCGTACTCCTACTATGCAAACCCTACTCTGTGTGTACCTAGAGTGTGTGTAGGTGTGAAGCCAATAATCCCCCAAGGGACGATCCAACCCCGTTACCTGGTAGGAGATAAAGCAGGAGCCCTTCTTGGTCATGAACTGGACACACCCTCAAGGAGATGTCAGACGCTGCGTGGTGAAGTCTCAGCATCCAGGGACCATCGGTGTCAGCTGAGGTGCCTCCTCTGCTAATCTTTTGGGATGCTTGTTATTTATATTAGAAAGCATCCTTGAGATGTGCATATAGATTAGCAATGTTATGGATATGTAGGGAGCCCTGTCGCCCTGAGGATGAAGACACAACGACATTTGTACATTTGTACATTGTGCATAAAATTGTACATGGTGTTGGAGGCACTGTGATAATGTTATATGTAGCTAATTCCGGAGAAACAAATCAAATATTATCACGCACGCAAATATGTGCAGAAGGTCACAACAGAAATGTTATTGTACAAAATTAGGACAATGTATGAAAATGTGCAGCTTCGAAACTTGGGCCTAACCCGGGCACATAACACCAGGGCCTGTAAGTTAAATGTTGCTAGAGGATTGCAGCACTCATTGTGCCATCCACTACAGTGACAGTGTAAAACATGGCTTCAGGCCCACCTGGGTAGCCTGCCTAAAGCATCTTTATAAAGGCAGCTTGACATGTCAAAATAAACCCTTTTGATAGGATTTTGACAAAACCTTTCCTTTTAATATCAATAAGTCATATATATGTAGGCTTTACTTCCTATAAGACATGGTGCAAGCGATTTAAAATAAGGACATGGAAAAATGTAATGGTAAAAATATCCTCATAGTAAAAAGGCCTCAAAAGTTCTTTTCACTGTAGCAAGACTGGCTGTTCTATGGGAAAACACTGAATTACAGTTTTACATTTGATAATGCTAATACCATTAAGGAAACAGCTAAACTATAATTCATGGGCTATTTTAACTATTGTATTTATTTATTTTTAAATATTTTTATTAGGTATTTACTCCATATCCCCCTCCCACCCCCTCCCCCCTGGCTACATGACACTTTACAAACAACAAAACACCGTTATTGTTCTACATATACAAATGCAGTACTTGCAATAAGAAGCAAAAAATAGAGAAAAAAGAAAGAAAAAAGAAGAGAAAACCAAAAAGAAAGAGGGTGAATTTCCATAAAAGCAAATACATGAGGTTATCACAAAAGAAAATACAAAAAAACCCATATAAAGTATAAACCAGGCTCCTATTAAGAAGGAGAGCTGAGCCTTGCCATGTTCCCGCCATTCTATCTTTTCTTCCAGGTTTCCATAGGTTCCCATATTTTTAAGCCTAAATTCCTCCCCCATTTACTTTTCCTTGCATATATCTCCCTCTCCAAGTTATATATAGCGAGTAGCCTTGCCAGCCATTGATGAAAAGTGGGCGGTGCCAGCTTTTTCCAAGCTGACGCCACTCAGAGTCTCAACACAGCCATTGCAACAAACAAAAATTTAATGGATGCACACTGCCCGTCCACTCCCAGGACCACCCTTGCTGGTGTCAGCTCTGTAATAAAACCCATCCCGTTTTCCAAGAACTTTTCTTTTCCTTATGCAATGGTAACAATATTGAACAGGTAGCAAACATGTGTTCCATCCCGGCTTCTGAACTATTACAGCGCAAGCATGTGATTCCGGAAGTACCTCCCCATTGCGCAATTTTTGCTGGTGTTTAATAGAGTGAAAAGATGGTTTTACAGTTTTACATTTGATAATGCTAATGCCATTTAGGAAACAGCTAAACTATAATTCATGGGCTATTTTAACTATTTTAATAGTTATTGCATTCAATTTTCATATATAATAGTTTTTTAAATAATTATTGAGGGAAAAGTACTTTTAGAGCTTTCTTTTCCCTGCCTAAAGTCTCTGGAGGCCCATTTGCATGAGCTTCAACTAACATTCAACAGCTAAATATCTTCCTTGATGAGGTGGGAAAACTGCTCCCAGAGCAGAGACAAAGGCTTGGGTGTGTGGAGATGTTCCTGTTGGCAGGATGAACATTTGGGCTACGCCCAGGAACTTGACTAACTTCAACGAAGGAGTTCCCTCTCACAGGAAAATGTTAGCTGACAAATGGACAAATCCCTTCGTTGTTCTCCCAACCAGGCCGGCTCTAATCGCCATGGGAGAGTACCTGCCCGGACAACTGGTCTAGGATGAACACAGAGGAAGTAATTACCCTGATCATGCCCGTAGGCAGGGCAAATAGGCTCTACACAAGGGAAGAAAGGTATTTCCATCTAGTTTCAGGCAAAGAGGGGCACTGTGGGATTATTTACCATAGGGCACACTGGAAGTACTGCAAAAGTGTGCAGGGTTATCCCCGGGATCTTTTACCCTATCGGGTAGGGAGGGGCCAGGTGGTAACAACACCCAGAGGCTTTTGCTAGGCATAAATGTGGCACTCAAAACTACCTTCCTCAGAACACTATGACATGTGAAATATCAGAAGTGGACTAATCCTGCTGCTGCACCTGAGAAGAGCCCTGAAGGACTGGACCTGCTCTCCCTCTTGTAGCCAGGACAAAGAAGTGGGCTCTAAGATCCATAAGGGTGACCTCGTGTTCAAGCTACATGGACATAGCAAGCTACAAGAGGCCTTTATGGCAAATGTCCAGCTGATCATGTCGAATTTGGTCTGATCTAGACCCTGCAGTTGTTTTATGATGGAGTAATTCTTGACTCCCAAGTGCTGTTCCTGATGGCCTGGTAGCATCTTCTGATTGAAATCTGGAACTTATAAACGTTTTTGGCTCCAAAGAACTCTTAAGGACTAGGATAAGCCTCCCAAGTCGATCTGGCAAAGGTGTATTACCACTAGGCTGAACATTCAATTTCCCTTGCTCTGAGCTTTCCGAAGCTGCAAATCCCATTCAGTGGGACCACGCAGAGAAGGTATACGGCATCATGGATCCCTCTTTGGCTGCCCTGCTCTAGTGGAGGAATGCAAGCTCCAAATAAGTGATTCAGGGTCTGATGACAAGTATAGATGCTATTTATCGCAGCTGGTAAATAATGATACCACATGGTTTGTTCTTTATCATGTGCAACAAATAGCTCTTATTCTGAGTTTTTGGGGAATAACATGCATATTTTGGTGTTTCAATTTCGGCAAGTTTAGCCTGTCAAAATGTAATGAAGGCTGTGGTATTTAATGCATCCAATAATCATGGGATGCATTAAATAACTCTCAAATTGTAACACCAAATTGTGCATAAACAAGGGTTTACGCACAGGTCAGAGAAAAATGACTGACTCATAATCAGGCCCTAAGTCCAAATGCAGAAATCTTTCCTGGGTGAAGGCACCAAAAGTATCCGATTAGGATCCCAGTGAATCCGCATCCTCCGGGCCGGAGGAAGCCACCGCCGGGCCCGAGGATGCGGATTCACCACGGCGGACACAGAAAAGACCCCCCGCCAGATTAGGATGGCTGGGGGGTCATTTTTACGTCCGCCGCTTTTCCGCTGCAGTCGTCTTTTGACCGTGGCGGAAAAGCTCTAATATGGTGGCGGTGTCTATCAGACACTGCCAGCCATATTAGGATGCTGACGGAGACATGCTGTTCCACGGCGGGTTTACCGCCATAGAAAAGCATGTGGAGTTTGAGTATGGGGGCCCGTTGCGGGCCCCCAGGGGTGTTGGGGGGTGGCGGGTGCACATGGGGGGGTACCTATGGTACGCCCCTGCCTTTGCATGCACGAAGCGGCAGGCACCACGTGGTGCCTGCTGCTTCGTGCATGCAAAGGGAAACATGCACATTAAACCTTGCGAGGGGTGCTGCTTGAAGCAGCATCCACCGCAATGTTTAATATAGGGGATGTGACCGCCAGGGTGGCGGTCACATCCTAATTCTGAGGGAGGGAACACCGCAGCCCCTGCGGACGGTCCCTCCACCTCGGGGTCCGTCCGCCATCCTAATTGGGCCCTAAGTTCAAAGGTCAAACTTCAGCATAACCAATTGAACGTAGGAGACAATAATGCTTTTTTATGCTATTTTTAACCTTAAACTTTCCAAATTCATATCTCAGGTTTCCCCTATTGAATTATTTTTATTCATTACAATGTACTTCATTTATCTAAATTGGTTTTGGATTTTTCTTGTGTTGTGTTGTGTTTTGACTTTGTTACTGTTTTGCTACTGTATAAATGCATTTCACATTGACTCCAAGTTAAGCCTGCCTGATCTGTGCCATAGCTACCAGGAGGTTGAATTCAGGTTAATTTAGTGACTTTAGTTGTTCACCTCGAAAAGTATTGTGGTTATTGCTTAAGGTGGGTTATCTCCCCTCTTCACTAATATCCCCAATATCTTACACATATCTTTTTTCCTGAGAGAAGAAAAAGATCACCATTTTCATTAAGAATGATTTAGTTTGGCCATTTGCTTCGAGGAGTTGGGGGCCCCTGGTCCCACAGTTCTCCCAATGCTAAAGTATAGGGAAAAGTAATTATGTTTATTAAAGTTAAGTTATTAGGTAGTAAAAAATGCAAAGTAAATGTAGAAAAAATAGAAGATGCTACAACACTATAAACTTAATTTTAAATAAAAATTTCATCATTTTGAATACTTTGACATACATTCAAAATATTTTCTGAATTTAAGAATAAAAAAATCTACCTAAAGTAAAAAATATATTTTTATGTATTAAAAATTACTAGAAGTGATGTATAATGTTTATTAAAAGTAACTTGATTATATTTGTTTATAAAAAGTAGTTACATTCGTTTTTTAAATTAAAATGTATCAAAATATTAGAAAGTAAATGAATTTTCAACATTAAATTAAAGTATATTTTTAACTAGTTTAAATTATTTAGTTTATTGTAATTCTATTTCCTGTGGGGTCTTATTTTAAGTCCTTACCACCATTATTTTCTATGGCAGGGTGTTGCAGTGGTTGTATGTCGGAACAACAAGTTCTATAACAACGAGTACCCTAACAACGAGGTCGCTACCACAACCTCATCTAAACCACAATATTTTTTTACTGCGCATTCCTTTGCCACGATTTTTTTGTTGTAAAGGCATGCATGGTAAAAAAAAAAAAGCATTCCAACTGCTACCCCGATCCAACCCACCCAACCCCACCCTCTAAAAACTAACCCCAATCCCCACCCCTAAAAACAAACATGATCCCCCTAGAAACTAACACGACCCCCTGTTAACTAACCCCAAACCCCCAACCCTAAAAACTAACTCCAAACCCTGAACGGCTGAAAACTAATCCCAAACCCCCACCCCCTAAAAACGAAAACCGTACCCCTAACAAATAACCCCAACCCCTCCACCCTGTAAACTTACCCCAACCCCTCCCACCCCAGAAAACGAATTCCAAACACCACATACCACCTAAAAATAAACCTCAACCCCTGCTCCTGAAAAAAAAAACACACCCACTAAATACTAATTACAAACGGTGCACAGACAAAATATCGACTCCAAAATATCGACCGGACATAATATCGAGTTTTAAATATAGACTGGACAAAATATCGACTGGACATAATATCGACTACAAAAATATTGTTTTTCAGGTAAGTGAAGTAATATCGACTGTATAAAATATAGATAGCAAAAATATCGAATTTTTAATAATATATAATATTTTATAGTGTATTTTTATGTAATAATATGTGTGAAAAGTGTGTATTAATGTTATAAAATATTTTATTAAATGAATTTTGTTTTTTTAATAATTGCGTAATGTAATTCTGTAGCGGGTTGTGGGTTTATAGGGGAATAGGGTGGGAAGTAATTTTATAATAATTAATTAATTAATATATGTTTGTAAATATTTATAATTAATAATTAATTGATAATTAATTAATAATAATTAGTTAATTAATTACTATAATTTTGTACATATTTTGTATTAGTAATTAATTGGTAATTAATTAATTGTAATTAGTTAATTACATTAATTAAAGTACATTTTAATATATATAATTTTGTGTTATTGTTAAGTAATTAATTGGGAAAAAATAATATTAATTATTAAAATAATTACAGCTAATGTGTTAATATATTTAATTTATTGTTATTGTTAATTAATAATTATTTGGTAATTAAATAATATTGATACATTTTGGGTAAAGGAGTATTTTTAGGGTTCAGGGTCAGTTTTCAGTTTTTGGGTAAAGGGGCATTTTTAGGGTTTTGGGTCAGTTTTAAGTTTATGGGTAAAGGGGTATTTTTAGGGTTCAGGGTCAGTTTTTAGTTTTTGGGTAAAGGGGCATTTTTAGGGTTCAGGGTCAGTTTTCAGTTTTTGGGTAAAGGGGCATTTTTAGGGTTCAGGGTCAGTTTTTAGTTTTTGGGTAAAGGGGCATTTTTAGGGTTCAGGGTCAGTTTTCAGTTTTTGGGTAAAGGGGCATTTTTAGAGTTCAAGGTCAGTTTTCAGTTTTTGGGTAAAGGGGCATTTTTAGGGTTCAGGGTCAGTTTTCAGTTTTTGGGTAAAGGGGCATTTTTAGGGTTCAGGGTCAGTTTTTAGTTTTTGGGTAAAGGGGTATTTTTAGGGTTCAGGGTCAGTTTGGGGTTTTTGGGTAAAGGGGTATATTTTAGGGTTCAGGGTCAACAAATAAGATTGTAAAAAATTATTTTTATTATTTTCATTTATTATTTAATTATTATACTTCAATTTAAGTATTTTTAAGTATATTTTAGTAATTAAAATGTAATATTAATTTAATTTAACACTGTTTTTAATAAAGTCGATATTTTTTACATCTATATTATTGTTAACGATATTTTGTACTCGATATTTTTGTACTTACCTGTTTGTAGATACAAACTCGATATTTTGACTGTCGATATTTTGTCCACGATATTTTGGCAAGTCGATATTTTGTCCCTCGATATTATTTCAGTGATCCATTACAAACCCCTCTTTCCTTTTACTGTGCTCCTCCAAACTTCGCCCTGCCTGAACACTAGACCGAATCAGCCTTAACAACGCACTTGGGTGGTTAAGGCTTAGTCGTTGTTTGGGCAAGTTGTGGGTCGGCTTGCGTGACACCGGAACTCTCTATTCCGGAGTTGTGGTGAAGGTCATTTCCCTGTTGCAGTACCAGTGGCTGGTCATGCAGGTTGCTGGACATACTCCAGCTCTGAGCTGAACTAAATTTACTGCTGTTCTGGGTCCTTTTTGAGTGTAATAACTTCAGAAGTGCTGTTTGTGAATAGCAGTGTATTTACACTTTGGTGGGTGGGTACATATCTGTCCTTAATCCCCTCCCTAACCCTCACTAGATGGCTTTTTATACCTCCCAAATGCCCTCTCATTCAGAATTAAGTATGTCCCTTTTCCATTCCCTCCCTCTTATTCCTTCCACATTAACTACTAAGGAGCCGATTACGATCTTGTTAGGAAAGCATTCCTACTGAATAGTTTCTGGGATGCTTTCCTAACGACTACATTTGGGGGAGTCCAACCAAGTGATTTGGATGCATCAGGATGCATCCAGATACGATTAGGTTGGACTCCCATTGACTTCAATGAGAGCCTGTGTACCCAGCGTGAATACAGGCTCCCATTGAAAATAGGGGTGGGTGGGGAAAAGCGTGCAATCCGTGGCAGACACTGTGCATGCATGGAAAGAGGGGAACCATGAGTATCCCCCTCCTGACCGATTCAGAGGGCCCTGGGTAAAGGGGGACCAACTATGGGCCCCCAAAGTCCAATCCCCACAGCTGTTTCATCTTGTCAAAACCGAGTCGGCATCGCTGTAAGAATCGGTCATCATACTCACTCGTTCAGAAGCCATCCTCATTGAGCTGTACGATTCGGCTCCGAATGAGTCAGACAGCCTGAATCCAGTTCGAAACCAATTCGGTCAGCCTGGATGGCTTCCATGTATTGTACTTGATTGTCTTGGAAAGGTGGACAATTCAGTCGGAAACATAGGCTCCGAATCGGATTCGCTTAATCCGAATCTCATTTGGAGCCATTCCTAACAACATTGTAATCGGCCCATAAGTAGTAAACTTACATGTGTGAGGATCTTCCCATAAAAAAGATAAGAGAGGGAGAGATGGAGATTTACACTTGTATGTTTGTGAATTACATTTGGTAGCAAGTAAGTAGCAGTGCTGTAGTGCTGATTTACTCACTACAAAATGCAGTTTGCAAATTATGCCCAATATAAACTGTTATTAGTGAGGATAAATAATATAGTGTAAACACATATAATTACAGACGCCTAGGCAGGGGACAGATATTGACTGCACAGTGCCAAGGGAGCACTGTAGTATCAGGAGTTCATTGCGTAATTGAGATAAGTGCAGACAACCTACGCCAGACACGAGAGAAACATACACAGAGCATGAAGAGCAGCACTTTACTGATCAGGAGATTCACAATCCAGTTGTTCTATGAGATTTTCTATTAGTTGTGACTAGCTGGCTAGCAGACCAATGAAGGGGAATACATAGGTGTAAGTTACTTCTGCATCTGACAGGGGAAGAATCTTTTGCAGTGTAATGAAGTTCTTAAGCACAGCCCAGATGGGCATCCCGTCAGGGGGGAAAAACATCTCCCCACACCCAGGCCTTTGCCCACTGGCTAGTAACAATATACATCTCAACCCAGGAAAGACATTAACAATCAGGTGGCACGCAAACTGCCAGATTTACATATTTGACTCAGGTTGGGAATGGCAACTTTCTAAACATCACAAAGTTGGTATACAGCACAACCAAATTTGATGCAAGTGAAATTCAATAAATTAAGTTCAACACTCCAATATGTTTTGATGTGCTCCTGGGGTATAGCTCCTCGGCCAAAAGTGTAAAGAAACAGTCAAAATGTATAGCACCCCTGCAATGGGGTGTGTCCCCCTAGGCACAATCCAATCCCTCTGTGGGGTAATTCATTCTTCATATAAAATATAGAAGATGGTCCAAATTCATCGTATGATGGCTTGTATTTCCTATGTTCTTTTCACATAATCAAATAAACTTCAATGCAATGCTTGAATCCAAATTTGACAAAACAATTCTCCAAAATGCATTATGATGTACTTCGAAGTTGTAGGGGTCCCAATGCATTTCGGGCATTTTGCCCTACATCAGGGGATAAATATGATGCAAAAAATAAATAAATAAAATGCAATGAGGAATCCTTCCAATTGAATATGATAGAAAATGTAGCGATGTGAATGGTAATTCTGATAAAGTGATTTAATCATTATAGTAACCTTAATCAAGCTCCACCCATGATTTAAGTTGAATAACGTATCCATGCACTGAAGTTCAAGTAGAGCATGCTTATATCAAGTAGTGCCTGTGAATGTAAATTAGCGACCAGTTAGTGATAATAACTATTCTGAAATGGCACAATGTGATGATCTAAATCGTGAAGGTAGTGCTCCCAATAAGCAAGGTAACAAAAGTAATATTCTGGCGTGCCGTATAAACTCAGCATCCAAAATGTTTCATGTTACTGGTACTTACTCAGTCGCCGTAAGCGGTGCGTTTCTCGGTTTATTTGTTAAATTCACCAAAGCAGCATGCTGTTCATAAAAAACAGTGTGTACATGTTCCTCTTATCCCCGGTGAATCAAGTTAAGAAGAGAGTGATAGGACTACATCCACAAACTCCCAAGTGGAAAGTCACAACGGTGGCCATATTGGAATGTGCAGTAAAAAGTAAAAGTTTGTGGATGTAAGGTGGTTTGTGGCTTAAATGAATCAACAATAGTGGAATGACTAATAGAGTAATGAGAGCGAATTATTCCGAGTGCTAAATCCAATGAAGGCATGAAGCAATATATCTAGTGGTTGTGAGAAAAATTAGAAATAGTGAAGTAACAATTAAAACTGTTGAGCATTCTATACAATAAAACAAATTATAACATGTTAACCCAAACGTAAATAACCAAGGGTAGAATTATCATTAATGTATGAACTGAATCACCACAAATACCAATGATGTGAAATGACCAGGTAAATTCAAGTCAATGTCAGATAATCAATCAACATAGATGATGGTTATAAATAACAATGAAATTCCATGCTATCATTCATCCCATGGGGTTTAAGTGCATTCAGGTGTCTAATCCAAATGTTTTCTCTTTGCAGTCGATAATTGTGGTTGTCTCTTCCTTCCTTATTATCAGCGACTTCTAGAACAAGAAATTTCAATTGGCTGATGTTGTGGTTTTGTTCTAGGAAAGGAACAGTAACAACAGATTTCAAATTCTTTCTTCTTATATTACTTTTGTGTTCATTGATCCTAATCTTGATTTTTCTTTCAGTTGTTCCCACATACATTTTGCTACATGGGCACTTTAGCAAGTAACTTACATTCATGGTATCACATGTAGCGGTCACCTTCAATCCAATGTTAGTGCCCTTTCTCGGTTGTGTGATAGTAGCCCCGGAATCATATTGTGACAGTTATTACAGTTATGGCATGGAATTGTTCCTTTTGGTTTAGGTTGTTGAACTTGCTGAGTGGGATTTGTTAAAATCTCACCCAAGTTTTTTTCTCTCTTATAAGCAAAGATTGGATTTTCCACAAAGAGTAATTTGAAATCAGGTTCCAAAGTTAAGATTGGCCAGTGTTGTTTGATAATTCTTTTATATGTATCACTCATGTTGGAATATTTCGATACTATCACCATACGGTTTTGTGTGGTCGTAATCGAACTTGTGAGTAAATCTCTGCGAGATTTTTGGTTGCACCGAAATTTAGCTTGATTTAAGACTGATTGTGGATAACCACGGTCTGCAAATCTTTGTAGCATGTTATCCATGCGTTCATTGGATATGTTGGGGTTGGATACAATTCTCTTGACACTAAGCAGTTGTGAGTGTGGGAGATGATGTTTCAATGATTTTACAGTTCAGCGAGGGGTTATTAGTGTTCAGAATTTGGATGGCGCACAACAGATAGTGGTTGAGTAGTTACGGAAAAAGGTAGCATTGGTTGGTGCTGCTTGTACAGAGGTAACCCTAAAAACTCTGAAAACAAAGGGTGTAGGAACTAACCCTTTGTGATAAGTCAAACAACAAGTCAAGCGCACACAACAATTGTAAGGGTATGAGTAAACGAGGTAAGGTATTCAAGGATAAGATCACACACGATGTTCTTTCTATCTTAGTTTAATGGGTATGTGAATGGTCCTCCTATCAAAGGAGACCCCACCAAGAAAGAAAACCAGCCGACACGTGTTTCATCAGAAAGGGTGTTAACCCAATGACTCTACAGGACTGAAAAAGTGTGAGATATCGTCGTATCGGGGGACTGGTGATAATTCCAACCCGGTCCTGATCGGGTATTTCAAGCAATAATGTGCACGGTCCGCACAACGTGTAATTGACTGAAGGGTAAGAAGCTCGTATGTGGACAGAGGCGGGTAATGCCTTTTGTCAGGGCTACGAGCGGCGGGATGACGAAGAATGACGTCGAAGGTATTACCGGATGCGGGAAACACCTTCGACGTCAACTCGACAACTGGCCAGACTAATACTGGATATCCCCAGGCATCAGTCTGCGGGCATGGGATTGGAGGCCCTTCATTGGCTGCCAATCAGAAAGCGCATTATGCTCAAATCTCTTTGCATTGTGCATAAGGCTCTCTCTCTCCAATATCCATCAAGATTAAAGGCTATGTTTAATTGCTAAACCCCAGGCAGATACCTTTGTACATCGCATCGATTCCAGCTCATGGTGCCGAGTGCTAAAAAGAAGAAATGGGTCAACAGAGCACTCCCAACGGCCGCAAGCACACTCTGGAACACCCTTCCACAAACCCTTAGGGCTATTTCTCATTTCCAGCCCTTTAGGAAGGCTCTCAAGACCTGGCTTTACACTCTCTAGATCCTTTTTGCATCTGGATTTATAGGAGGCCTCCTCCAGATTGTAGTCTATAGCGCCTTGATGCCTTTGGGTAATTTAGCGCTCTACAAATTCAAAATCAAATCAAACTTACAAGCCCTGGGTACACAGGGTCCCATATACTAGGGTCTTATAGGTAAGTTTAATGTGCCAGTCAGGGTTCTTTGGTGCTTCAACACATTTTTAGAGGCCAAAGCACATGAACTGGGGCCGGGTTAGCAGGGTTCCAGTATACCAAAACCAACTGCATCATTTCCAAACATGGGGGTGATCTTGCAAAAAGAGGCAGTTTCTTAGAGTTGTCTACTCAACTTTTCGAAAACTCTATTTCCATCATCAAATCGTTGTGAACTCTCAAGACTGAATCCACTTTTAGAAAATAAGTATGTATTTCGAAGATGCTCCAGTATTGAAACATCCAATTCCTAAATTGACATTCATTGTGGAGACAGATCCTTCTCAGCTTGCTCTAGGGAGTGTTTTAACGCAAAGTCACTCTATGACAGGACGAATCTACCCTCCAGTCTTTCTGTCAAATAAATATTTATCTCGTTATCCGAAATTCTTCTGTATCAAACAGTCATTTCGTCAGGGCTTTCGTATGATAGTGATGCATTTTACTTACAAGATCAGCTTTTTGTTAGTAAACATGACTGGATTTATTTGAGGATGCATGTAATAGGCAAAAGGCGAAGAAATAGCAGGCTGCCTGTGTGTTAATGTTAACAAATGTGTGTTCAATCAGCATGATTTTTGTTTAGAAAAACCATGTTTTCTAATAACGTTCAAACTAACAGGACAGAGAAAGAACACGTTCTGCTTCTCTGTTGCATCTTGGAAGGAAAGAAGAAAAAGTGGCAATAGCTTTTGTGGCTTCCGTATTTTTCTGCAAAGGGAAATTGTTTGCAAATTTCCATAACAAAGCAGCAGCTCAGCTCCAGTGACCCCCTTCTTCTTTCATAAAACATCACTGGCAATTACAGTAAATGCAGTATCAATGCAAGGATGTGTTCAGAGACTCTAACCGATTGGCTAGGGGAGATACTGAAGGACTGAGTTTCAACTCCTGACCCGCTGACCACATAAGATACACAGGGAAACTATATGGCATGGTATAAGCTGCAGACGATAAAGGACTATCTAACCTCTACAGTAATTTGTAAATGATCTGCAAAGTTGTTTATAATGACACAAGCACAGTCTTCATCTGACTTCTTTGCAGAAGATCACAGGATCACAGACGGCTTTGATATAACTCACCAGTAAAGTGAAGAAAAAGTCCGGATTTTCACATATAAACAATTTTTTCAGGATCCAGCCTTGTTAATTTACACACCTACTCAGGTTAACTTTCCTTATCCCTTACCTTAAGTGGAACATCATGGCATGAATAAAAAAAACTGTTGTTACAGACTGCTCATTGAAGTTGGAGAATGCTAGATGGTTCGTCCAAGTTTGAGTCAAGTGTTCACATTCGAAAAAACTTTAAAAATTTCACTTTAGGCGTACCGTGACATATAGAATTTTGCTTTGCAATTTTAAATGTTATTGGCTCGTACAAAAACAATTGCACCATCTAGGTTCTGGCGAAGCTTCAATACGGCACTAAAAGGAGTACATTTGACTTTATATTCCCCACAATATAAATGCAATGCTGAAAGAGACACATTTAGATTACAGTGAAAATACCTACATACACTACGATACACTATGGTATGGGTCCCCCTTGGATTGGCATGACCGACCCTATCAAACCCCAGAAAATAATAGGGCAGGGGGATTGAAACTACCTAGAAGTCCCTAGTAAACAATAGGGCATGACAGTTTAGAGGGCAGCAGCTTTTTCTGCACTTGCATGTGTGCACTGCTGAAGCCTGAGGTCCGTTGAAAAGCAGTCCTGGGTGGGAGGATTGTTTTTTAAAAGTAAATTGTGCCCAAACTCGACTTTGGTATTTGGGGGACTTAAAGATGGATAACCTGCAATGTTTTGGCATTTTAGGAACACCCAGGGTCTCCCTTTGGTGTCCCTGGGGTGGAGAGGGGAGGGGGCGGTATTTCTAAGGTGGACCCTTACAAAATAGGTTTTATATTTTCACATTTCACTCCCCACATTGTGATAAAATGCTGCCCAAATTCGATTTTGATGCTGGGAGCACTGTGGAGGGAGGATCTGCAATATTTCTACAGATTCAGAACCCCTAAAATGTTTAGACCCCAAGCCAAAGCTAGGCTTACGGAAGGAATGAGCAGATGCAAGGGGGAGAGTCTATGGAAATTAGCCATCCTAGCGGTTTGTTAAGCCAGCTCTTAACTCCCAGCTTGAATATCAGCCATTATGAATTTGGAGGATTTGGTGCACTCTGGGACAAAATAATGCCACACTCTACAGGATGTGGTCATACCCTTGGGGAGTTAACCTGCTCCCATTGGTCAGGAGTGACCTCCTGCTTGACCCAGAGAACTTGTAATAAGTATTGGAGAGGGGCGGAGTCTCTCAGATGGGCTGCTTGAAACTTAATAAAGGAAGACGTGCCAATGTGAGACGTTTGATGTGCAATTTCCAAGGCCTGTCCTCTGAAGACTGCACCATCTGGAACAACAGTCCTGTGGACTACCTTGCTGTAAAAGAACTAAACAGTGGACTCCCTGCAAGCTACAATTTAACAGAGCTCACCTGGTACATCACCACCAAGGATCCACTACCAGTAGATTTGTAAGGGTTTTATCCAGGTGGATTGTGGGAACTGAAGTCCTCACATTTCAAGGAAGAAGGAAGAAGTTCCAGAAGTTTGGGGAACTTTGGAGCAACTTTGGAAAAAAGTTCCATAAGGGGGCTGACTCAACCTGGTCAGCCAAGCAGCCTGCCTTCAAGTGCGAGCCGGCCAAGACATCCAGGTTCATCCAGCTGAAAGCTCCGTAGGTCCAATCAATCAATCAATCAGGAGTTTGTTAAAGCGCAACTACTCACGCGTAAGGGTCTCAAGGCGCTAGGGGTGGGGGGGGTGCAGGTTCCATTCCATCAAGGAGGGGGTCTGTCGAAGAGCCAGGGTTTGAGGTTTCTTGCGAAGATGGAGAGCGATGTTGTCTGTCTGAGGTGGAGCGGAAGGGCGTTCCATGCTTTGGCCGCGAGGAAGGAGAAGGAGCGGCCTCCCGATCTGGTCTTTCTGGTGCGGGGGACCTCGGCGTAGGAGAGCTGGGCTGATCGTAGGGTCCTTTGGGGTGCGTGGAATTTGAGCCAGCTGTTCAGGTATGCTGGTCCGGTGCCGTGGAGGGCATTGTGTGCGTGGGTGAGCATCTTAAAGGTGATTCTCGCCTCGACGGGGAGCCAGTGGAGTGTGCGCAGGTGCTGGGAGATGTGGCAGTGTTTTGGCAGGTTGAGGACCAGTCTTGCGGCGGCATTCTGGATGTTCTGTAGCTTGGGGATGAGGTTTTTGTTTATTCCGGCGTAGATTGCGTTGCCATAGTCGAGTCTGCTGGTGACCAGGGCGTGAGTGACTGTCTTTCGGTGTTCGATTGGGATCCATTTGAAGGTCTTACGAAGGAGGCGGAGGGTGTGGAAGCAGGAAGATGAGACAGAGTTGATCTGGCGGTCCATTTTGAGCTCGGAGTCCAGGAGGATTCCCAGGTTGCATGCGTGGTCTGTGGGGGTTGGCGGGTTTCCGAGGGCGGTGGGCCACCAGGTGTCGCTCCAGGCGTCCGGGTTTGGGCCCATGATGAGTACTTCTGTTTTGTTGGTGTTTAGTTGTAGGCAGCTGTTTTTCATCCATTTGGCGACGGCTTCCATGCCTTCTCGAAAGTTGCGTCTGGCGGTGTTGGGCTCGTTGGATAGGGAGAGGGTGAGCTGGGTGTCGTCTGCGTATGACACGATGTTGAGTCCGTAGGTTCTGACGATGGGGGCAAGTAGAGCCATGTAGACGTTAAAGAGCGTCGGGCTGAGGGAGGAGCCCTGGAGGACTCCGCAGGTGGTAGGTGTGGGGTCTGAGAGGAAAGGGGGGGGTCTGACCCGTTGCGTCCTGCCGGAGAGGAAGGAGCAGATCCAGTTGAGGGCCTTGTCCTGGATTCCTGCGTCGTAGAGTCTGCGTATTAGGGTGCGGTGGGAGACTGTGTCAAACGCCGCCGATAGGTCTAGGAGGATGAGGGCTACTGTTTCTCCTTTGTCCAGTAGGGTGCGGATGTCGTCTGTTGCGGCGAGGAGGGCGGTTTCCGTACTGTGGTTTTTTCTGAAGCCGGATTGGGACGAGTCGAGGATGTTGTGTTCTTCAATGAATGTGGCGAGTTGGCTGTTGATGGCTTTCTCAATGACTTTCGCTGGGAAAGGGAGCAGGGAGATGGGTCTGTAGTTTTTGAGGTCGGTGGGGTCCGCTGAGGGTTTCTTCAGGAGTGGGTTGACCTCAGCCTATTTCCAGTCGTCGGGGAACGAGGCGGTCGCCAGGGAGTGGTTGATGGTGTGGCAGAGCATGGGTGCGATGGTGTCAGCGGCTCTGTTGAAGATGTGGTGGGGGCAGGGGTCCGGGGGGCCCCTGAATGGATTGACTTCATTGTCTTCAGTGTGTCTTTGGTGGTGAGGGCTGTCCAGTCATCAATCGCTGGTTTCCGGGTGTCGGGGTGGTTGGTGAGGGTTCAGTGTGTTGGTGGTCTTCATCGAAGTTGTCGTAGATGCTCTTGATTTTGCTGTGGAAAAAGGTGCTGAGTTTTCTCGCAGAGGTCTTGTGAGGGTGGGATGTCGGTAGACTCGCTGGTGGGTTGGGCGAACTCCTTAATGATGCTGAAGAGTTCCTTGCTGTTGTGTGCGTGGGTGGAGATTCTGTCTTCAATCGCTTTTTTCCTCGTTTCTCTGATGAGTTGATGGTGAGCGTTGGTGGCGGCTCTGAACTTGTTGTGGGCTTCTGTGGATTTGGTGTTTCTCCAGGCCTTTTCGAGGCGGCGGCATGTGCGTCTGGACTCTCGAAGTTCGGTGGTAAACCATCTGGCTTTCTTGGCACGGGTATTGTTGTTTTTCTTGAGGGGGGCTATGGTGTTGGTGCTGTCCGAGATCCATCTATGCATGGTTCGGGCTGCGGTGTTGGGGTCGTAATTTTCCGCGATGGTTGGGGTGGAGTTGTTGAGTGAGGAGATGAGCTGGTCGTCAGTGATTTTGGTCCAGTTTCTTTGTGGAAGCAGGTGCTGGTGCCTGTGGGTGGTGGGTGTTCTGAAGGTGAAGTGGACGCAACGATGGTCGGTCCATGGGAGTTCGGTGGTGTGGCTGAAGGTGATGGAGTTTCCTGTAGTGAAGAGGAGGTCGAGGGTGTGTCCTGCTGAGTGCGTGGGCTCGGTCACGATCCGGCAGAGTCCAATGTTGTGGAGGTTGTCCAGGAGGCATGTGGTGTTGGGGTCCAGTTGATTGTCGAGGTGGCAGTTGAGGTCTCCCAGCAGGGTGTAGTTGGTGGATGCGATGGCCTGCGGGGAGATAATAACCGTGATGGAGTTGGCGAAGGGTCTGCGGGGTCCAGGAGGTCGGTAGATGAGGGTTCCTCAGAGGGCGGCAGTGGGGCTAGCCAGTATCTTGAAGTGAAGGTGTTCCATCAGTTCTGTGGACTCGTCAGGGAGTGTGCTCAGGCGGAGGCTGGATTTGTGGACGATGGCGATTCCTCCTCCTGGGTGGGTGGGGCGGTCCTTCCTGTAGATCTTGTATCCTTGGGGGATGGCGATGGCGATGTCCAGTCCTGAGGTGGCGTTGGTCCAGGTTTCGGTGAAGAATGCTACGTCCAGGGTGGTGCTGTCGAGGAGGTCCCAGATTTCTGTGGCGTGTTTGTGGAGGGTTCGGACGTTGAGGAGGATGCATTGCAGGGTCTTCGGTTCGGTTGTGTTCTTGTGGGCGGGTTTTGCTGGATCCGTGTTCTTGGCGGTGCTGCAGGTGTGCCGGCAGCGGTGACAGCTGAAGGGTCCATGGGTGTCGGCTGGTGATGCTAGCTTGCAGTTGTTGTTGCAGCCTGGGTTGAGTGCGTGGAGTGCTGCTGGGTCGTAGCGTTGGCGGGGCAGAGGTCCAGGGTTCCTGGTGCTGGTCACGGACGGGTCGCGGACGGGCGCAGACGTGTTTGCCTTTGACGCGCCTTCGGTGCACTAGCGGCATGCCCGCGGCCACTGTGCGGCCGCGCAGTGGCCGCCATTAAGTAGGGGTCGGGGAGGGCCAATAAGTAGTGGTCGGGGAGGTCCGACTTCCAGTGTTTGACCGGGAGTAGAAAAAATCTGAGGCCGGTGAATCCTCAACAAATCCAGCCTGGTTAAGAGCATCGAGGGACCCCGCGGGAAAAAGCTCCAGAAAAGTTTTTATGTCCGAAGGTAAAAACTGTGAACAGGACCTACCGCGAGGGGTAGCCACTCAGCGCTCCATCGCGATCAGCCTGAAACTTTGATTTTGAGCCGTTCTATTGCGACTAGATATCCCAATATGGTGCTATAGGTTTCTAAGTGCTATATAATGCTAATTCTTTGAAAATTCATATCTCCGGTTCCCCTCATTAGATGTTTGTCGTTTTGGTGTCATTTTAAAGATAGAAATATTTCCTAATTTTATAAATTGTTGTTGGATTTTTATTATGTGTTGTGTCTTAATTATTTACTGTATTGTTGTTTTTAAATGCTTTACACACCTGTCTTTGAAGCTAAGTCTGACTGCTCACAGCCACGTTACCAAGGGTTGAGCATAGGAATAATTTTCTAAGACCTATTCTGAGCCCTATACTGTGTTAGTGGCCTTATTACTAGTGGCATACCTACATTTGCCCCTACCAATAATCCACTTTCCAACAGTATGCTATTCTTGACTGACTGAAATCTCTGGGTACTGATGAATGTGGCTAAAACAATGCTACTCATATGGTTCAGAGATATTCACCACCTTATTGAAATCTGGGTATTATCCACCGATAACACCATTTTATCTAATATTTCTTGATTCAGTGGTCGGAGGCAACGCTCTCTACGCTGGAATCGCAGCTCAACTCTCCGACGACTATACAGAGTGCCACAGCCAGACTTCCTAGACAAACCCACATCACCCCTACTTCAGGGAACACCACTGGGTCCCTGTACAGAAGAGATCACTATTCAAGCTCCAAACCCATGCATACAAGGCCCTACACAGCTGCAGACCAGCCTACTTGAACCACCACCAGGGAGAAATGTACAAACTATTGGATATCAATCAATCAATAAGGGTTTGTAAAGGGCAGCTACACACTTGTGAGGGTCTCAAGGTGATGTGCGGGGGGAGTGCAGTGGATCAGACCAAGTGCTGAGTTTATCCGAAGAGCCAGGTCTTGAGGTCCTTCATGAAGGGTGATTTCCTGAGGTGGATTGGCAGTGTGTTCCATGTCTTGGAGGCGAGATAGGGGAGGACATTTCTCCAATTCCAGTCTTGCAGATCCCTGGGATGGTAGCCAGGGAAAGCTGGGCGGAATGGAGGTGAATGTTGGGTACATCAATTGCGAGGTGGGGATTCAGGTATGTGGGTCCGGCGTTATGAAGGGCTTTGTATGCATGGGTGAGGAGTTTGAAAGTTATTCTTCTATCGACTGGGAGCCAGTGGAGGTTGCAGAGGTGTTGAGTGATGTGGCTGCACCAGGGATGTTGAGGATTAGTCTTGCTGTGGCATTCTGGACATTCTGGAGTCCAGTTGAGTCTGCTGCCGATGAGGGCATGAATGATTGTCTTCCGGTGGGCAGGCAGAGGAGACAGTGTTTATCTGGTGGTCCATTGTGAGTGAGGAGTCTGGTACAATGCAGATGTTTCATGTATGGTTCATAGGGGTAAGGGGGTTTCCTAGTGCAGAGGGCCACCAGGAGTCGTTCCAAGCAAAGGGGGAGGCTCCAAGGATGAGGACTTCTGTCTTGTCTGAGTTGAGCTTCAGGTGGCTGTCCTTTATCCAGGTGGCAACAGCTTTCATTCCTTCGTGGAAGTTGTTCCTAGTGACAGTGTGTTCTTTGGTGAGGGAGAGGATCAGCTGGGTATCATCAGCGTAGGAGATGACAGTGAGTCTATGTTTCCTGAGGATGGCTGTGAGGGGGGCCATCTAGATGTTGAAGAGGATGGGGCTGAGGGAGGAGCCCTGGGGTACTCCGTGGCTGTTCTCTTTCGGTTTTGAGCTGTACGATTGGAGTCTAACCCATTGTGTTCTGTCGGTGAGGAAGGAGCAGATCCAGTTGAGGGCCTTGTCTTGGATACCAGTGTCCTGGAGTCTTGTGACTAGGGGTTGCCGGTTTCGAAGGCTACCGAGAGGTCCAGTAGGATGAGGGCCGTGGTCTCGTCCTGGTTGAGGAGGGAGCGGATGTTGTCGGTGGCAGCGGGGAGGGCGGTACCGGAGCTATGGTTGCTTCGGAATCCAGATCGAGAGATTTCCAGGACGTGGTTGGTTGCGATAAAGTCTGCGAGGTGGGCGTTGATGGCTTTTTCAATTACTTTGGCTGGGAAGGGGAGCATTGCAATGGATCTGTAAGTCTTGAGGTCCATCAGGTCAGTGAAGGGTTTCTTCAGGAGGGGGTTGATCTCAACGTGTTTCCACTCATCGGGGAAGGTGGCGGTCTTGACAGAGAAGTTGATGGCTCGGCATAGCTCGGTGCGATGGTGGAGGTGGCTCTGTCGAAGATGCGGTGCGGGAAGGGGTCCGGAGGTGCTCTAGAGTGGATGCTTTTCACGGTCTTTATGGTGTTGTCTGTGGTGAGTGGGGACCAGCTGTGCAGAGTCAGTCAGGGGGCGATCAGTGTCGGTTTTGGTGGTTGCTGGTGCAGTGGTGTGGTCCTGGGTGTCGAAGTTGTCATAGATAGTCTTGATCTTGTGGTAGAAGAAGGTGCCAAGTCTGCTGCACAGGTCTTGGAAGGGTGGGACATCTGTGGCCTCGCTATTGATGCTGAAGAGTTCTTTGCTATGGTGTGCATTGTTGGTGATTCTGTCTTGGAGGGCCTTCTTACTTGTGGTTTTGATGAGGTGGTGGTGTGCGGTGGTGGCAGAATGGGCTTCCAGGGTTTTGTTATTCCATCATATCTTCTCGAGCCGCCTACAGGTGCATCTGGACTCTTGAAGCATAGGGTGAACCAGCTTGCTTTCTTTACATGTTGTTTGCCAGTGGCTTTCTTGAGGAGGTAAAGGGTGTCGGCGCAGTTTGCGATCCATTGTTGGAGGTTGCGTGCAGTGATGTTGACATCTAAGGATATCAGTGGTGATGTGTCAGTGAGGAAGGGGGTGAGTTGATCTTCTGTGACTTGGTTCCAACTTCTGTGGGGTAAACGGTGGACATGCTGGTGTGCGTTGGGTTTGTTGAAAGAGAAGGGGATGCAGTGGTGGTCGGTCCAGAGTAGTTCGGTGGTGCGGCTGTAGGAGATGCTGTGTCTTGCGGCGAAGACGGGGTTGAATGTGTGTCCTGCTGTGTGCGTATTGGACTTGTTACAGGTAGGAAAATGATTCCTTGGAGCATGTGTGAGACCTTCATTCTCTCCGGTTGACTTACCAATTTCACAGGCCTTCCCCAGACAATCATAAACCTGATGGGGGATATTTGATGGTGAGAGATATAATGTCATTCAGCCTAAGCATCCTACTGCTTTGGTTGACTGCAGATACCCAAGGCACACTCTACCATTGATCAAGCTACTGTTGCTTCTCATCATTCAATGGAGATTGGCGATTGAGCTTGCTCCTTTTGACTTGTCATCATATTAGCTCCAATGATCCAGTCTCCCAGGCACGGCCGGTTTAGGTAAGAGTGGTGAGGCGGGGCGGAGCAGAGGGGTAAGCGCATGGTAAGTGGTTTTCTTTTTTTATTTAATTTATTTTACCTATTGTGTTGTCTGTCAACTTCCCGCCCCGCCTCACTGCCACGCAGCTCTTACCTGAACCAGCCGCATCTGCAGTCTCCTCAGATTTAGGCACCAGTTCCCATGTTTCAGTCCCATATCTCCTCATGATTTATCACCCTCCCAGTGCTAATTACTTTGAGTCTAGGACTAAATTGGCCATCTGGGAGGACATGCTTGTTCATCTAATGCTCACAAAATTTGGTTAAAAGTAACTTGAGACTCCTGCAGAAAGCCTCCTACTCCATTTAACACAAGAAACATATTAGACGACTGTATATAAATCACACCCATTCTTTCAGATGCCACTTAGTCTCACCAACCTACCTCTATGAAAGACTGTGCCAACAGTGCTCTTGCCGTGGTATATTTACAGGCCCTTGTAGCCCAGTGACAAGCATCCACTGCTTTGCCCGCTAATCTTTCACAGGTTTTTCACCTTCATGGACGTCAGCTGGAATATGCTGAGTGGCAAACTGCACAGATAAGGAAGGTTAATATGCAAACCACAAGAACATACATTCTTCAAGCCATAGTCTAGCATGGATTCAAAGTCTAGAACATTCAGGATATTGGAAATCGATACTGTTAGATTTGACCCTTTCTGCAGGGCCATCTAAAACTTGTTGCCTTCGTCCTCCTGTTTTCTGAACACGCTTTTGTTGGCTTTTAGGACACTGTGCACGTTACTACTGCTAACAAATGCTCTATACTTTAAACATGGTAGAAATGGCTGACATGCAATTGGCACACTTAATTTACATTTAAATCCCTGGTAAAGAGGTACTACATGTACCTAGGGCCTGCAAATTAAATTTTCTAGTGGGTTTGCATCAATAATTGTGCCACCCACTTAAGTAGCCCTTTAAACATGAATCAGGCCTGCGAATGCAGTCTGTGTGTGCAGTTAAACTGCGATTTCGACCTGGCCAAAAAAACTTTTTGCCAGGCCTAACCTTTACTTTTCAATACATATATGTCACCCTTAGGGTAGGTCCTACACTGCCCAAGGGCAGGGCGCAGTGTATTTAAACATGTGGACATGTACTTTTAAGTTTTACATGTCCTGGCAGTGCAAAACTAAAACTTTTTACCACTACTGCAAGGCTTAAGTGTCCCATAGGATAACATTGGGTTACCTTATTGCATTTAATAAGAGATAACTTTCAATTGGGAGCAATTAGGAAAGTTGAGTTTGGTCTCTAAAGAATTGTAATTTAAAACCCTCTCTAATGGTAAAGTCAGATTTTAAGTCACAATTCTGAAATGGCACTTTTAGAAAGTTGGCATTTTCTTGTCCCAACCCTTTGGTGCCTGAAGCCTGTATCCTGGTTCTCAGGACTAGGTGTAGCTGGCAGTTGGTCTTTGTGTATTACTACCAGACAGTGAGGCAAAGGGGACTAGATGTTGGCAGGATGGGGTATCTCTGTCTTGATAGGGGCGGAGCTGTCACCTATCGGAAATGCACATCAGAAAGACTCTGACTGTGCCTTAGCACACTCACAAAGGGTTTCACACTAGTCTTTTGTGTCCGAGGCACTCTGGGGCCAGGACAGGCAGGTAGAAAAATCCAAAAACACTCTGTAGGGAAGAGATTTAGAAGCTTTTCCCATTTCAAAGTAGGCACCAGATATAGGTAGTGGACCCTCAGACCCAACTTTTCAGTAGGCTCCTAGAGCTGTGGAAGATTAGGAAGAAGGACTGCTGTGCTACTATGTGGTAAAAAGGACTGCCCTGCTGCCCTGCAACTCTGCTGCCCTGCTGCCTGAGTGAGGACTGGACCTGCACATTGAACCCAGGATCACCAGAGTGACTCCAAGGGCTAGTTGGCTGGCATCCTTATCAGAGCCTCAGTGACAAAAAAGGTTCCAGCCATCTTTAAACTTGCACCTTGGCTCTACCTGCTGCAAGTCCTAACCTCCCAAGAGGTGCATCTCCAATCCTGGACCCTTGGAAGTGGGGTTAAAGGTGCTCCGCCAGCTTAGCTGAGGTCCCCATTTGGACTGACGCAAAGAGATGTGAAGCCCAGAAAAGCTCAGCAACGCCTCGCCAGCTTCGTCTGAACCAATCCAGAGATGTAAATCCCACCAAACTTCAGCATACAGTTTACTGAAACAGATGCAAAACGTTGCAGAGCCACGTCACACAGCTTCATCAGCATCCTTCATCAGAACTGACACCGGATGACGTGAAGCCTCATACAGCAAAACCACGCAGATTACACAAGGACATAAGGTACAATCCTCAGTAGACCAAACTTGGTCCTGTGCACCGCCTGCGTCTGTTCTGTGCTCCATTGTGGTCAGTCTGAACTTGTGACTTTATCCAGGTGTTGCGTGACCACAGTTAACGCTTTGTGCTTTTAAAGCACTATTTTTACTTGCAGCTTTAAAAGTGCATATCTCTGGTTTGACTGATTCTATTTTTGTCATTTGGTGTCAAATAATTTATTACATTTCACTCTATGTTTCTAAATTGGTGTGGGATTTTTCTTCTGTTGTGTTTTTACTTTGTTACTGTTTGTGTGCTGCAAAAAATACTTACACATTGCCTCATAGATAATCATGATTGCTTTTGTGCCAAGCTACCAGAGGGTTATCCACAGGTTAATTTGGGTTTGATTGTTTTTCACCCTGACAAGAGTTGTTTTTGTCGCTTGAGTAGGGTTTCACCCCCCTCAACCAGTAACCCAATTTCACACAAATACCATTTGGGAAAAGAGGCAACTAAAATAATAATGATCAAGAACATTTAGTATGTTGCAAGAGATCATTTTGGCATAGGAAGCTATACAAGTTAAATTAAGATGCATTTTCTATACCTGAACACAAGAATAAATGCATTTTTTAGACAAACGGCTGGTCCTAAGGCGAGAGAGATATCATAGTTATGGGTACAGTGACAACAGATTGCATAATGTTGTACTTATGTCTTCTTTTAGACTCACAATTTGTAGAAAGTATCAAACCTGTTGCCTGATTAGATAATGGGCTAGAATGCGTGAGACCCGGAGGGTCTCATTACTTGTCAGGAGAACATCCCAGTGACCATTCCCCAATTCACTTCTGAGAGCTCAGATTATACCAGTTGACCCTGGTAGACATCTGATGGAAGAGGGTGGGGTCCTTCATAGCCAGTGTCTGACCTAGGGTGGTGTGGAGTGCAAAAAACTGATGGATTTAGGCCCAGATCTTTGTACTGGGGTGAATGTAAGACATTGTTCTGCATTCTGTCCATCACCTGTGTTTTTTGCAATTTTCACCCCGAGTGGGCTGGGTATGCTCAGTTGTGAGTCCCAGGCTCTCCACATCACTGGAGTCAAGCTATCCAGGCTGAAGAAGGCTGATAGCCAGAAACCGGTCCTTGGATGCTTGATTCCGGTCTAGGAAAGACATGGCTTGGTAGTTCGGGCTGGACTGTTCCCATGAGTCACAGGGTCAGGGCTGATTTGCATATAGCCAATGTCTGACCTAGGGTGGTGTGGAGTGCAAAAAAACGATGGATTTAGGCCCAGATCTTTGTACTGGGGTGAATGTAAGACATTGTTCTGCATTCTGTTCATCAGCTGTGTTTTTTGCAATTTTCACCCCGAGTGGGCTGGGTATGCTCAGACGTGAGTCCCAGGCTCTCCACATCACTGGAGTCAAGCTATCCAGGCTGAAGAAGGCTGATAGCCAGACACCGGTCCTTGGATGCTTGATTCCGGTCTAGGAAATACATGGCTTGGTAGTTCGGGCTGGACTGTTCCCATGAGGCACAGGGTCAGGGCTGATTTGCATATAGCTAGTGTCTGACCTAGGGTGGTGTGGAGTGCAAAAAACGATGGATTTAGGCCCAGATCTTTGTACTGGGGTGAATGTAAGACATTGTTCTGCATTCTGTCCATCAACTGTGTTTTTTGCAATTTTCACCCCGAGTGGGCTGGGTATGCTCAGATGTGAGTCCCAGGCTCTCCACATCACTGGAGTCAAGCTATCCAGGCTGAAGAAGGCTGATAGCCAGAAACCTGTCCTTGGATGCTTGATTCCGGTCTAGGAAAGACATGGCTTGATAGTTCGGGCTGGACTGTTCCCATGAGGCACAGGGTCAGGGCTGATTTGCATATAGCCAGTGTCTGACCTAGGGTGGTGTGGAGTGCAAATAAACGATGGATTTAGGCCCAGATCTTTGTACTGGGGTGAATGTAAGACATTGTTCTGCATTCTGTCCATCAACTGTGTTTTTTGCAATCCTTGTAGCACAGCAGTTATTCATTCCTTAAAATATTTTATTTCAATCATCAACCATTAAGGTACAGATCAACAATCAATGTAAATACATCACATCTTGCTCAGTCATAAAAAATAATTTGTCTAAAAGTAAAGCTTACAAACTAATAGCACAAATATGATAAAAACATGAAAACCTTCATTAAAATTATATCTAAGTCTAAAATGCCCAGAGTCGGGATACACACTGACTGAAAATGGGCTACAGCTACAAAGCAGGATTGGAGGACATTTTAGACTGAATTGGCCAGATACTCTCTAAATAGTTAGCGACCGAAAAAACATTAGTCGGAGACATTTATGCTCCGCATATTTTCTGGGTGACCCTATACTGGCCAACACCTAAAGAACAACATAGAGGGACAATCCAGCGCTTGCGCTGTGTATGGTAGTTGGGGCAGAAAAACAGTAAATGATTGTCTGTTTCTTCACCACTTCTCCATGCAGGACACATTTTACCACCTCCTTGATTTCCATACCAATTAGCAGTAAACATAGCAAGACGTAGTGTGCCCAACCTGATCTTAAGTAGAGGGCTTTTGTAAATGGGGGACGAATATCATCAACATAATTCTCAAAAAGCAAGATCGGCTTGAACTCTAAAAATTGTTCAGTCATCTGCCACATACCTAAGTATGAAAAGAGTTTTACGTCCTCATGCTCCCAATATAAAGGCTTCACTGAAGTGCCACCTGCTAATTCAACGATGATTGTAAACAGGTAATTCTTCAAGCTGCAAAATTGTCAGGCCATATCAAATAACTCGAAGGTGTCAGTTCACTATAGTGTCACATGCTATTTCAACAACGATTGGAAACAGAGAGACCTTTCAAGGTGCAAAGGTGCCCAGTCATCAGGCCATACCAAATAACTCAGGACAGTGGGACCATGTGCAAGATGCCAAACCTGTGGGCCACCAAAGTTTGGATGTCTTGTGGGAGCCCTCCTTTGAGAGCACTAAGAAGATGCCTCTGGGCTACCCTACAAGCCCGATTGTACCATGTGAGCTCTGCCAACTGGAATTAATTCCTCCTAGAGAAAGGTTTGGTAAAGAAACAACATTTTATTTCCTCTAAGCATTTAATATGGGCATCCAGGTGTCTTGTCAGATACTAACTCTGTTTTGGCTATTAGGGATAGGATGGGAAGCAAACCCTGATAAACTTGAGCACGGGCATCCCCACTGTTCACAACACTCTCCCACTTAACTTTCCCCTGGTTGTTACTAATCAACATATCACCACAGGGTAATTGTTGGATCCTGTTTGCCCCAACAGCATTTCCATGAAGAGTAAGGATCAGAGGGAAAAGATAGTGCTAGTACCTCAGCAGAACTACAATGTCAGCAACATTTTCTCAGGATCGGAGACCCACAATAAAATAATCTATGCAGCTCTAGTAAGAGTTCCTTTTAAAAGTAGGACGCCTCTCTGCAACGGATTTGGTTTGACTATTACAGGCCCTCAGATGGCAACACATACAAAGATCCAGGATTTGCAGGATTGCCATTGGAAGGGACGATTGTTATGGGCCCAGAATTTGGGAGATACCCTAATGTTGATCTTCCTCTCCTGATATTTCACTTTGTAGTACAGAGGGTTGAAAACATACACTGGAATCCCCCACCGAAATCACGACTGGATCCTCCTGTATCTTGGTATTAACGTGCCCATTCGAAAGAGATTTAAGACATGAGAATCTACTGTTGTAGGAACAATCCTACTAAGCATATTAAAAATAAATATTTTTGGCTCTATATGAAAGTAGACCTTGAGGCCAAGCAAATCAGGAGAGTCAATAGATAGTAGACTAACTTGACACCCCAGTGAAATCCTTACCCAGGTGAATAGGCCACCAGAGGGTGTACCTGTTGTAGACTTATGAACTGGCACATGGAATGTCCTAATGCCTTGCTTGTGAGAGAGATCAATCTTCCAGGTTTCTTGAAACTTAATTATATCTGCCGACTCTATAAAGTCCCCCAGTCCTCTTCAGCATACTTACTTCCTAACCCCTCTATATTCCAAGAAACCATAATTATATAATTTGTGGGAGTGATCTTGGCTGAAACTTGTATATCCCCTGGGGGATGAGAGGGTTCCTAAGGCGAAAAACGCAAGGAATCACTGGAAGAATGTAATGCACTTCTGCCCCATAAGAACTACCATGATATTCCAGCAAAGGGGTAAAACAGGACATGGGCAGCCGATGGTAGCCTGAATAAAAGAGAGCTTTTATGTAAAAGTATTGGGCATAATGGCAGTCCCTATGCTATCCAGTCAATCCACTCGAGCAAGGGGAGAAAGGGATTGAAATTGAACCTCTCTCTCTGGAGAAGGAAATCTAGTTTGAACTGGATTGGGAAATTTATAGGAATAAGAAATCTTGCTTGTAAGAACCCATTCACAATTGAGAGGTGAGAAGCTCCAGTTGAATTCCGTCTAAGGTATCTGAAAAAGGCAGGCGTCTGGCACTGACTATGTCAGAATATATTACGCTATAGCATTTCCTTATGTCCCTGATCCAGTGGGTCACCTTATTTATCAAGGAGACCTCGTCTTCCTTGGTGGGATAGTGGGTCTTTGGGACTTAGGAACAAAAAAATTCAATTAATGAAGGGCTTGCGTGCCTCGTTGAGATCAATAGACATTAAGGGAATGGATGAGTTGGGTTCGGCAAAGGACCACTCACATTCCTCTCAGGGACATACTGTGCATGATTAAAATGATGGTCTTGACCAAAGCAAATAGGGCTTCTACATCCCATTTTCCTCCCAGCCCTGGCTCCAGAGTATCAGCAGGGGATAATCAGCCTTTGACTGGGAAAGAGAACACTGCCTATTTAGATTGAAGAGTCACCTTCCCCCTCTCTTCCTGCCCAGGAAGAGCTATCATAATGCAGATGATTGCAGATGAGTTCTCTGTCACACCTACCCTTTTTAGGTCTCGCCTATTCTATCCCGTAGGGATGATAGGCGAGATTTATAGTAAGGCTTTCAAAAAGTCTACCCAACTGCGGATCGCGTACAGATCATGTGAGCCAGGCACGTGCACATCGCCAACCACATCTCACACAACATTTGTCTGAGCCTCGTCATAAGACTTCAAAGGAAGCTGCTCCCCCGCATCAGACTTCATAGGAATATGCTCCCCCGCCACTGCAATGCAGAGAGCTTGTTGTGGTTCTTGAAGGGCTTTCTCTTCCCTGCTTTTGCAGGCAGGCGATGCTCTGTCACAAAGTTTATTATTTAATTAGCCCAGCAGCCTCCTTGCTAATAATGGACCCAGGCTTTTCTTTTGTTTCCTTGAGATGCACGGTTGCCGTGGTTCTTCAAAAGTAAAGAAATGGAAAATCTTTTCTATTTCTTTACTTTCCCTAAATCAGATGTCATTTCTCCGCAGCCCAAGCGTGTGTGGTGCCTCCCTGCTTGGCTTTCTAGCAGCAGCCCAGCTCCTGTGTTAGACCGGGCTCCCACTGTCACAGGGATTCCGTGCTCAGACAGAACTCTGCATAGAGGCTTGGAACCTCAGTGAATTAGGGTGTGCCAAAACTCACCTTAGTACCCAAATATCCCCTACCAGACTAGCAATCAGTGTATCATTGGTCATCATAAATTCCCAATGCTTAGACAAACCAGAACATAGACTTAGTACACCTCAAGTAACGTGGAACACATGAACACTCTTTCGTTATACAATCATTTCAATCCAGAACAAGGAGTAAAAGAGGACACGTGCATATTTGAAATGTTTATTCACTAATGCAGTGTTCTCAAACGCAGTATCTTAGCTAATACAAGCAAACATATTATAAGAAACAAAGTAATCAGCATAGTCACTAGTCCATAGAATACAAACGGTGAAAGCATGGTATTATGCTAAAATGAATAGGGTTTAACAAAACCTAATTCTCACCCTCCCTAGCTAGTATATTATATTATATCTAAGAAGGTCTCTTTGGGTTTTAGCAGGGCGGCCCCATACCTCAAGATCCTAGTGGTAAGGGATCACATCATCAGCCACCAGCTCTCTGCATGCGAAGCACCATCAAGTGTGTTTGTATGCTCTTGTGCAAAGCAATATAAAACACGCCTAAAGCCAGAACTTGTCTGCAGCTGCATGTATGTTATGTCTAGGAACGTGCTAGGATCAGTGCTCACAACAACCACTGTGTTGAGATATCCTTGAAGGTTTCTGCACTCACTGTACAGACACAGCTCACCAAACAAGGCTGATATCAGTGTAACAACATATTATTCTCGCATGAATCAAAAACATTCTACTAGGCTCAAAGCTAAAGCGACAGCTATGTGTCGTGTGCAAAAGCAGCAGAAAGGTAAAATGGCGTTTAAACTCCTAAAAAGCTCATGCTAACTTAACAAAGCATACAGGTTATATATATATCTATATGACACCCTCCCTTGATCCGAGCACGTATCAGATAAGATAAGATAAAATAAGATAAGGGACTCAATGTTGAAAGCAGAGTTCAATAAAATAATGAGTTCGAAATCGAGTAGGTGAGGAAAAATAATGTATTCCGCCCAAAAATCCAAAATCTCACCAGCATGACATTGTAATGTCCACTGTTAGTAAAGCCTATAGGTCCGATATAAAAAAAATGTCCATCATAATTCTGAAAAAAAATTTGAGAGAAAGAAAAAATTATGACATCAAAGGCCTCAATAGGAGTCAGCCTAAAACTGAGTATGCGAATTAAGCAGAAACCGCTTCCAAAAGAAAGTCACTGTTATCATCCGAAAATAACTCAGCCATCTAATTCAATAGTGAGAAAGAACATACATGCTCTTCAATTACCGGAGCCTCTAGTACCATCAGAAGACAACTCAGTGGGTTCTCAATGAAGCTGTGTGCCAAGAAATCTTGCGCCGCTGCAAACATATTCCAATGACCCAGAACTCCATGCATCGCTGCAAAGGCCATAATCCCTCCATCAGAACAAAGCAATTCATGAGTAACTAAGGGACTCATGAGATGATTAACTTCCACCGCAGGAGACACCAAATTACAGAGACAGAAATCCAGGGTCCAGTTGAAATCACAGCTCAGGCAATGAAACACAGGCTGGACACAGGTGAAATAGGAAAATCGAAACGATAATCCATACGATGCACTTAAGGTGGCAAGGGGCAGCGCAGCATAGTATTCAAGCATCCTGTTGCGAAACAGTGCTAACTGCTCCAGCTTGTCTGCGAACACAGGACGGGCATCCATTTTGAATAAAACAAAATAGCAACAAAAAGCCAGCAGCCAGCACCAGTAAAACAGGAAATCCACCAAATAGGCTGGAAAAGATCGAATGGAAGAAAGCAGGAATGACTCCAAATATCTTTTGGAAAGAAGTCACTAGACCCCTGCTCACTACTTTTAAAAAATGAGCCAGCCCCGAAGTGGAGGACGCGTTAAAGATTGTATGAATCAGCTCACCGAAATGTAAAGGAAGGTCAGTATTTAATAAAGCATGCACTTCTGTGCGGGTGTTAGCTACGTGAAGGACAAATGTTTCGCGAGCAGATGTCAGGGCAACTTCTTTTTGTGAAAATAAGGCTCTTATTCTGCTCATCTTATTGAACTCTGACTTCAAGGGCGGAATTCTCGGCCAGATGGAAACATCCAAGTTCCCATGCGTGGGTGGATACAACACATTTTTACAGCAAACCACACGCTTACTGACTGTTACAACATAAGCTATGAACCAAACAAATTAATCGGAGGGTCCAAGGGCGAGTTTAATGACCCACACTAGGTACGTGCCCCAAAACCATATAACTCATCACACAAAGGGTACCTAGAGGTCAAAGCAAATCTGTCATTCAACTGTGGATACCAACCCCAACACCATACGAATAACACAGTGGGAACAGACAGTGCGGACTTGGTGTGATAGTGATTGAGTTAAGACTCAAGGGCATAGGGAAAAATTCCCATCAGAAGCCACACTGTACCGCCCTCTTTCACATCATTTGGGTACTCCTTGCCCAGGAGGCATAACAGAAACAAACCGGCCGATCAGATGTTACCATGACCATTTGTAAATGTAAAAGAAATGTGTCAGTAGAGGGAGGTTATTTAGAAATTGTCAGTATTAAAGTTGCTACTGAAAAAGCAGTGTGAAAAGTAAATAAGAAGTGAGTGGTGAAAAACTTAAAATTGGAAAGGCTGTGTAGATGCTAGTGATTTATTGTTATCTCCCGGTCTTCCAAATCTAAAAAACAAGTGCAAACACAGATTTAACATAATATCCGTGATCAGTAGTGGTCAACATGTTTCAGCATATCTATGAAATAGTTTCATGCCTTCATCAGGACCCATTGTAAAATAACTACTGCTTTTGTGAGAAATAAAAGATATCACCTGCAATGTCCAGGTTGTATATTCAACCACATACTGTTACCACACCATATTGGAGATGCGACATCCACAGGAACGACATGTAGAATAAACAACAAAATACAATATTATGTCACATTCAAAAAAGGTGTTCCATGTTAATGTAGTACATCCTTTTATTTCCCAATGTGTCCAAATCACATGATCTTGGATTTATATTCATTCAAAACCACTCACCCATTAGTTGTGGTTGTTCCGCTTCACCCCACCTGGCTGCAGCTCAGGTTTAGAGGACAATCATGGCTTCTTGTTTTTATCAATAGTTTTGCGCTGGGAAATTGTGTTGTTATATCCAGTTTCCAAGCGCACCTTTATAAACCGAATCAATGTTCTTAAAAGTACGGATTATAGTTATAACGTTTTTATGTTTTATATTCTCAGAGGACAGTATTTTTTTGAAAAGTTGGTCATAAATGCTACTGTCCAGCACTGAATGGGAACTATAGCAGCCTATTAATCGGTAAACCATTATAAATGCAGTACATTTGGAACCATATATTGTGTTGATGAGATCGAGCATAGTTATACATTCATATAGCAGCTTAGGTTGTAAGTCCCCAAATGGCGCTGAATCCCGCGCTTGCAGTTCTAATCTCTAATTCACTTCTTGTTTTATGATGATATGCGTGCTAAGATATTATCGCCTGCATACAAACATCACCGAGTTTGCAGTTATTCACCCAAAGCTCATGTAAGCACTCGTATACAACGTGCTTTCATCGGCATGTCAGTTTCCAATAACATTAGAAAAACTGTCTCTTTTGCAGCGTCACTTACCTCTCCGTCGGTGTCTCCCGGCAGTCTTCCGAACTGTCTGGGGGGGCGCCGAGCGGTGAGGGCGCGCCATATTTAAATCTAATGTGTCTCGTTCTCGTGACGTCAGTCACGTAACTCACATGCATGATGGGATTTGTAGTTTTTATTATCCCGTTTTTGTAGTTTTTCAAATGCTATGAAAACAAAAAAGGGAATTCACTCAATAAAGGACTTGAAGAGAGGAGGAGCTTCGCGGGCGACCAAGATGGCCGCGTAAGCTCGGAGCTCCGTGGACCGTCCGATCCACCGCAACTATCCTGCCTGAAATCCTGTCCCACGTTGGTGGCACTGTAATGCTGACGGCCTACTGGGGCGGGGACTGCAATCGGCTTCCAAATCGGTGACTCCTGAGCAAAGTTACGTCGAGCTGAACTCCGCTCCGTGACGGTGCCATTGTCCGTCCGGACTTCGCCACTTCGTCACTTCGCCTGATCGGACTACACGGGCCCTGCCTGCCATCTCCTTGGTGACGACACTGCGCACTTGCCTAGCCCTCGTCGACCTGATTGTGCCTTTTTGATCCGACTGCCTCTCGGCTGTGGACCCTGACCTGCTGCCGCCTGTCCTTTGTTCTTGAGAACCCATCATGGCGGGCAGAGGTGATCCGGAAAGGGCATCGAATAAAGGTGGTCGGGGCAAACCGCAGACACAGAACAACCGCATGGAGCGGTATGTGAATCTCAAGTCGCCACCTACATCGGGGGCCATCTCCAAGGGGACCCCATTGACTGGCCCGCCGGACGGCTCGGACCCTACCCTCATGGACATCATGGGTGCCATTACCAGCCTCCGCGCCGATGTACAGCAGCAGCACGAGACTCTGTCTCATAAAGTGGACTCCATGGCTATTGATATTTCCCTCATCAGGACCGACTTGGGCAAGACAAACGATCGTGTGAGAGCGCTTGACATCAAGACCACCAGTCTGACATCGGATGTCTCTGAATTGCAAACTGAGGTCCGGAACCTGCGATCGACTGCCGATCTTTTCTCAAAGCGGCTGGAGGACTTTGAGGGGCGAGCCAGACGGCAGAACGTCCGTATAGTAGGGGTTCCGGAAGGGTCCGAGAATGGCGCAGCGGACCTGTTTGTGGAGGAATTGGTCAAGACACATCTGGCGCCCTCTGGGCTGAGCAATTTCTTCTCAGTGGAACGTGCCCACCGTGTGCCAGGGGGACCACCTAAAACGGGGGCGACGCCGCGACCGATTGTGGCGCGCCTTCTCAATTTCAGAGACCGAGATGCGATCCTCCAGGCGTCCAGATCGCACGGGCCACTACACTACGAGAATGCGGAGGTGCACTTCTACCCGGACTTCACCAGGCTGGTACAACGTCAACGGTTGAGCTATGCGGGTGTGAAGAGACGCCTCAGAGACATGGGTCTCAAGTACTCTATGCAGTTCCCAGCGAAGCTCCGTGTGGAACTCAAGGGACGTGCCTACTTTTTTGACTATCCTGAGAATGTTAGCGAGTGGCTAGACACTGTAACACCAGAGCGTGATGAGCATGAGGAAGATGTTGGAGGCGCCTCGGGCGGAGCGGAGCGGCAAGAATGAACTGGGAGCCGGGGCCACCCCTGCCTCGAATGACCGCCGGACTGGTGTTTTTTGGTGCGATTACTCTCTCCTTTATTTTCATGGTGGGTGGCGGGACGATTTCACGGGGATTCCTCACTCCTCTGGGTCTTCTGTAGAGTAGTTAATGGGGCGACAGGCACACTGCTGGTTGGGGGGGCTTTTTAGTCTAATGCAGGGGTGCAGGGTGGGGGGGTTGTTGGGTACAGTTTTGTTTTGTTTTGTGTTTCTTTTTCTTTCTCTTTTGTGGCAAATGGACAATGGCGATCCTGGACTTTCTTTGATGCAAGTGTCTTTGGGTGATGGGTGGTGCGGGCAGTGGAGGGATGAGGGGTAGGGTGTTGAAAGTTCTTAGTTGGAATGTTAACGGGTTAGGTGATCGCATCAAGAGAGGGGTGGTTATACAATTGATTAAACGGCATATGCCAGATGTTGTACTTCTTCAGGAGACGCACTTGGTGGGCAACACCTGCAAAGCCCTGAATCGTAAAGGATATAAAATGGTGGCGCATTCGGGGTTCTCTTCCGGCTCCAGGGGGGCGGGAATTCTTGTGCGCGCATCTCTTCCCCTGGAGATAGAAACCACCTTGATTGACGATAGGGGGAGGTACGCCGCCGTGGCTGGGAGATGGGAAGGGCGTTCCCTTACGTTGTTGTCTGTGTACGTCCCCCCAGGGCTCCAGTCTAGTACTTTTCAGGACCTTGGTGGTGCCATCTTGTCTATGCCGGCTGGTCGTTTGATTGTGGGGGGTGACTTTAATTCAGTTTGCTCTGGTCTCCTTGATCGTCAACCGCCCCGCGACCTACGTGGGCCACAGATGTGGCTGCCGTCCTTCCTTGAGTCTACTGGGCTGGTGGACGGGTGGCGGCTCTTGCACCCCACGCTCCGTCAATTTTCTTTCTTGTCGGGCGCGCATGGGAGTCTCTCGCGTATCGACTATGTCCTTACGCTGGCTTCGGACGCACTCGCCGTTTCCGAGGCCCGCTTTCTAGCGCGGGGCGTTTCCGACCACTCCCTGCTATGGGTCTCTTTTGACTTTGGAGTGACTCTGTCGGAGCGCCCGGCAGCAGTCAATCCATGGTATTTCCGTGATTTCAAGACCCGCTCCCTCCTGGCCAAATCCATTGATCTTTACTTCTCTGAGAATGTGGGCTCGGTGGAGTCGGCCGTTACACTGTGGGAAGCTTTTAAGACGGTGCTCCGGGGCGAGGCCCAGGCAATTATCGCTGCTAACCGTCGTACCAGAGACTCAGACATGCTAACTATTGAGCAGGAAGTGTTACGCCTCGAGGCTCAATTGGGATCCGATCCGGACCCCCTGGTCCTTCACAATCTCTCGTTGAAACAAGCGGAGTACCACGCCCTGGCCACTAATGCCGCTCTTGTCCTGGCCAAGGAACAGCAAGGTCGCATCTATGATGTGGGCGATAAGGCCGGGAAGCTGTTGGCTTGGCTCGACAGAAGGGAGATGGCCAGCCGGGTGGTGCCAGAGCTTATTGGTGACGATGGTGCGATCCTTACGGATCCTAGCGCCATTGTGGATTCTTTCGCGGATTACTTTCGGGGGGTCTATGAGTCTGCCTCGGACTTCTCGGAGGCGGACTCGACGGCCTTCCTCTCTGATATCGACCTGCCCAGTCTTTCCGAGGAAGAAAGAGAGGACCTGGATAGGGACATCACCGCGGACGAGGTCGATCTTGCGATCCGTTCCCTTAATACCGGAAAGGCCTCCGGGCCTAACGGTATACCAGTGGAACTATATAAAATCCGCTCGGACGCAGTCTCCCCGCATCTTCGTAAGATGTTCCTGGAATCCTTTGAGAGAGGCTCTCTCCCCCTAGACCAACGATTGGCCACCATCGTGGTCATCCACAAGGAGGGCAAACCACGAGACGTCTGTCGTTCTTACCGTCCTATTTCCCTCCTTAACGCGGAGCCCAAGGTCCTTGCTAAACTCTTGGCTAATCGTTTGATTGGAGTCATTGGCGATCTCGTGCACCCCGATCAATCTGGATTCATTCCCCACCGTAACACTGCCCTTAACTTGCGCCGCCTTCATGGGGTCATGGCCCGGGCCCACACCCTTGAGGAACCGGCTGTGTTGGCGTCCTTGGATGCCACTATGGCCTTTGACTCGCTCGAATGGCCTTACTTGTGGGCGGTTCTGGCCAAACTCGGGTTTGGACCTGCCTTCGTGTGCTGGGTGAAGCTCCTGTATGCGGACCCGATGGCCAATGTTACAGTCAATGGCCGCCTATCGGCGCCATTCCCCTACGTCGCGGTACCAGACAGGGTTGCCCCCTGTCCCCCCTACTGTTTGCCTTGGCCCTCGAACCCCTTGCAGCGTTGTTGCGTTCACATCCCGACTTGAGAGGTATCAAATGGGCCCCTGGCTTTGAGGACAGGGTCTCCTTGTACGCTGATGACATACTGCTGTACCTGTCTTCGCCTGGCAGATCCCTTGTTGTGGCCTGTGACGTCATCAAACTCTTTGGGCGGTACTCTGGCCTGGTTATCAACTGGGCCAAGTCCTCTCTATATGTCCTCAAGGGGGATACCCCGCGCCTCCCCAGGGGCTGCGGTATTCAGATTGCTTCGCGCGGTTTCAAATACCTGGGAATCTATATCTCCGGTAATGCCAAGCTCCGGTATGATAACAACCTGATGTCGACAGCTGGCGCCACTTGCCACTCTCCCTCCTTGGCCGGGCCGCCCTTTTCAAGATGATGGCCCTGCCCAGATTCCTGTACGCACTACAAAACACACAAGACCCTGTCCCAGCCCGCTACTTCCGTGAGCTCGAAGGCCTACTCCGTAACCTCCTCTGGGAGGGTCGCCCCCGCGTCGCCTTCCACAAACTCACGCTCCCCTGGTACGATGGGGGCATTGCCCTCCCCGACGTGCGCCGTTATTACTGGTCGTCGCAGCTAGCTGCCCTAAACCATGGGTTCTACGGCCCAGTGGTGAGCCCCGGATATGCCATGGACAGGTGGCTGACGGGCGGAGGTAATTACTACCGTGCCCTATATTCCAAGTCCTTTGATCGCAAGTTAACGGGCCCCACCCGGACGGCAGTCCGCACCTGGAAAGCGGTTACCAAGGCACAGGGATGGCAGGGCAGACTCACGAGGTTCACTCCCCTCTTTGACTCCGACATCCTGGGTAGACTATGGCACACCAAGGGATTTGATAGGTGGGACCTCATCGGTATCAGCAGGGTTGAGGACATGCTCTCCAGGGGTTTGATTAAGACCTTCCCCCAGTTACAAGCTGAGTACCAGCTGGGCGAGACGGAGTTCTTCCGTTATGCGCAGCTGCGACATGCGCTGCTTTCGGCCACTCCGCCGGACGGCGTCATTCCCGAAAGTTCCCCTCTGGAAGATAGGATCCTGGATGGGCATATGCCAGACAGTGCAATTTCCCTCTCGTACAAGAAGTTGATCAATACACGCACGGACCTCCTCCTTGGCTTGAGAGACCAGTGGGTTGCGGATGGCCTTGAATTGGACGACGAGGATTGGCGGAGTGCGGTTTCCTCTCCTAAGGAGGCTGCCATTTCTTCCCGTCTTCGCCTCGTACAGTTTAAGGTCTTGCACCGGGTGTACGTGACAGGGCCCCGATTGATGCGTATGGGTTTCTCACCTGACGGTCTCTGCCGCAGGGGCTGTGGAGCTCCTGCCACTTTCCTACATATCCTCTGGGACTGCCCGGTGATCGCCTCCTACTGGAGAAGGGTCCACCGAGTGATGGAGGAGGTTACTGGCGTGGCTTCCCAGGCGGAGGCCCGTCGATGCCTCTTGAATGTATGGGAGCCGTCCGACCACAACGTTGCACAGACTAGGTGGGTCACCCTTGGGAACATGGTGGCGAAGAGGGACATAGCCCAGAGATGGGGTGCGGCTGAGGCTCCTCTATTGGTGCAGTGGAAGGCCAACATGGACTGGTGTATGTTTAGGGAAAAGACAGTCTATGTGGCCAGGGGGAAACCTCGGACTTGGACGAGAATCTGGGGAGCATGGAACGAATATAGGGGGGATGTGTGTCTGCCGCCTGAACCAATTGACCAACATGATACCGCTTCTCCCTAACCTGTGACGCCAACTGAGCTTTAATGTAATTCATTCTCCTGATACCTTCCCCCGCCCTCCTCCTTCCCATTCTGCAATCTGCTTTCTTGAGTGCTTTCCTGCCTTATTCCCTACCCATCCCTGACACCCAGCGTCTCATTTTATATACTGCCACTTTCGCGCCCGCGGGCGCCTGTTGATGTCTTTATATCATAAAATTTAACCTTTGATGATTATGTTTCAACTGTTTGACACTATTTGTCTCCTTCATTCCTGCTGCCTCGCCTCCGGGATGTCAGGCTGAATAGCTGTGTGTTCTGGTCTCAATAAAGGTTTTCAAAAAATAAAAAAAAATAAAAAAAATAAAGGACTTGAAACTGCAGGCATCTCAAGGGCCACCTCCGGTGCACGATCCGAAGCAGTGGCCAAAACAGAATTTCTCACTATCGAAGGACATGAGACTGCCGGTGTCATGCTAAGAAGAATAGGCCACTCTGTGTATTTTCAAGTGGCATTGTCAATGGAGATATACCTGTTCTCTTTACGACCTGGAAGTGGTGGTAAAATGACTGTTCTAGTGCCCTTCACTCCAAGCACGGGAACCGGAGCACGGTATGAGGGACCAAATTCCTTTTTGTTATCGATCTTCTCCCGAACCAGTTCTCCAACTTGGGGTAGCCAGCCAACTACCGGGATCTGCAACGCATCATCCGAGGTGGAGGGCAAATGTTCCTTTGCAAGACTGTCTCTCGTCTCTTGTAGTGTCTGTAAAATATTGCAATGTTCATCTACGTCAAAGGAGGCAGCCGAACCAACCGTGTCTAGATGTCCAAGGTCCGGGACATACATCTTGATACCAAAGAGCATTTCGTATGGGGTCAGCCCACCTAGAGACCTTCTAGGGAGATTATTAAGAGCACGCTGCACGCCATTAAGATGGGCCAGCCAGTTTCTGCCAGTGCCTATAACTCGAGCTGTCAGTGATTGCTTTAAGTCACGGTTAATTCGTTCCACAACACTATTACCCTCAGGCCGGTATGGAGACGAAAACTTGACTTGGACCCCCATTGAAGTCATGGCATCCCTATACGCCTTAGAGGCGAAAGCAGGACCCTGATCCGAATGGAAGGTACCACAGGCAAAAATCCCTACAAAGACACGCAAATCCCTGATGACAGTCCGTGAATCAGCGCTGCGATGAGGCCAGGCCCATACAAAGCGTGTGCATGAATCAACTGCTACTAAGATGTACTTATACGCAGTATCAGAAGAAAAAGGACCGCAGTGATCTAAATAAACACAACCAAACGGTTTATTAGAAATGAACAACTGTGTTTGGGGCGAACGCGTAGCAGTTGAAGGCTTAATCTGCTGGCAAATGTCACATTGAAGGACATAGTCACGCGTCTGTTTGTACAGTCCTCGCCACCAAAAACGTAGTTGCAACTGAGACACAGTAGCTGAAACGCCCGCATGCGCAGACGCAACCCCTTCATGGGCCGCTGTGATCAGTGAATGTCTGCAATCTGAGTTGGGAATCAACCTCTCCCCAACTTCAGGTATTTTCACATAAGGAACATTATCGGGACATAAGTGGTATGTGTACTTTGAAGGGAACCTCGTAGGATATTTACCTCCCTTCTCAGTGGCAGCAACAGCCGCCAAGATATCATCATCAATCTTACTTTTGGACCGTGTGACTGCTGCAACCAAATATGTCGATACTGCTGATTTCGCTGATTCATCAGCAAGCGAGTTGCCAACAGCGTGGACTCCCACGCGCTGGTGACCGAGAGTATTAATTACAAACACGAGTGGCAACTGCTCTTTAAGCTCAGCCACTCGGACCCAGATCATTTTATGTTTTATTGTGCTACCCTTGGAATCACGAAAATCATTCTGAATCCAAAAGAACAAGTTCTCATTGTAAGACTGGAAACAGTAGTAAGAAACACTTACGATAAGTGTTGTCACACTAGTATCAGCGTACTCCAATGCAAGCATCAGAGCACAAAGCTCTGCCAATTATGCGGTGCAGTCCCCTAGAGTCTGCGTGTGTATGACTCTGGACTTGAACTCGTCGTTCACCATGGCACCTACCACAATGGCGCAAGCGGAAACGTAGGCGTGTTTAGAACCATGCGCAACCTGCGCCGAACCATCAGTGTATATGATGCAATGGAAATCCTCCAAAGGTCGCATAGTCAAAGGTGCAGTATGAACAAACTCATATTTCAAAAACTCCTGCGAACATAAGGAGGCATCAAAAATGAACGTGACATCCGGAGACGTCAATGATGCAGCCCATTGTATCCACCCAGGGTGCAAAGCTTTAGAATTTGGTACACTGGCTTTCGTAACTGCTTCCAAAGCAGGACACGGGGTAACAACCAACAGAGCGCGTTCCTTTAGAATCGCCATCTGCACAGACGTCAAAACTTTCTCCACAGTGGAAAATGGCATTTCAGCCGAAGTGTACAAGTGTGACTAGTAAGCAATAGGTACTATATCTCCTTCATTAAAAGTAAAGTATGTGAAACCCACCGTTCCAGGGATTATTCTTATCACCAGGTTGGTTTGATTATCGCGAGTCAATAAGTATTTAGAAGCGAGCAGATCAGCCTGCAAAGATTGCAGTACAGCTGAGTGCTCAGGCAGCCAGTTTGATTTCATAAAATTTGGTTGTATCAAAGCATACAAGGGCTTGATACGCTGGGCATATTCAGGTATGTATGTCCTCCCGGAATTCAAAAATCCCAGCAAGGACTGTAAGTTTTTCAGAGTTGTCGGAGCTCGCAATTGTGCGCATTTCTCCAAGAAGTGAGGAGCCAATCCTCGTCCTTCATTGTTGAGCTCGTAGCCCAGGAACAACACTGTGTACTCTGCAATGTGCAATTTTGCAAAGTTGAATTTGTAACCGAAGTCCGCAAAGCTACAAATTAAGCGGTCAACGCGACACAGATGCTCCCACAGTTCATCTTCTGTGAGATAAATGTCATCCACATATGAACAAGCATCTGGGTCAACTCTCTCTAAGAGAGAGACTATGCGGGCAGCAAACACTCCAGGACTATTTTGTAGCCCATCGGTAAACGTTTGAAATGTTTTTCGACACCACCGCAAATAAAGGAAGTCCATTGGGACCTAAGACCATCCAAATGGTGGGCATAAAAACCGTTGGAAATGTCAAGCGTGGTTTTAAACCGCTTACGCACGAGACTATCCACTAAAGCAGAGCCGTGTGTATTCTGTACTGCACAGGTACGGCAATGCGAGTTTAAATGCCGGTAATCCAATACCAAACGATATGAACCGTCAGGCTTGGTTACAGTAAAAAGAGGGTTATTCATTGGTGACATACAAGTTTCAATAACACTTTGATATTCTAATTGTTCAAGGATTTCCGCAACGGAAGCCTTTGATTCGCGCTTTATGGGATATTGAGGTTGAGGCTGTGGCATAGATCGCAAAGGAATTTCGTGGTGTGGGGAACATTTATCCCATCCACAGTGTGTACGATACAGAGCCGGCGCAAGGGCCTTAGCCCACTCTTCTGCAAAATTCAGCACATGCTCCTTCGAGACTGTGTGCACGAAACTAGGGAGGATTACCTCCTCCCCTCTCGGAGCCGCGAGCACAAAAGGTGGGGGCCAGTCAGCCTCCGCTAACAAAATGTCATAGGTAGTCGTAATATTCTCCCAAAATACCCCTTCTGTGGTACGTTGAATGTCACCTTCAATGAATAAGACTATTTCATTGAGTCTGTCAGGGGGAGCTACTCTAGTGTCAGCTGTCTCCACAACAACATAACGGTCAGTTGCTGTCACCTTCAGTATTGGACGCAAGGTCTCTCTCACTATGGTAATCTCCGCTGCGCTGTCCAGCAAGGTCAGAGCCCATGTCTGATTCCGAAGCTGAGTTCTCACTATCTGTGGCATATCTGTGTGCTGTTAAAGCAGCGACTTTCTTTTTCTGAAACTGGGGCCTCTTCGGTGTAGACTCATCCTGCTTGCCTTTACCGTCTTTCGGGCGGGGCTGGTCACAACCTTGCTGGCCACCCCGACCCCTGCCACCTCCTCCACCACTGGATGAAAAGGCTGATGACTCCTGAAAAGAACGAGGAGAGCGTTGATCAGAAACCTGAAAACGATCAGGTGATTTTATCATCGCTCGGTCGCGCAAGTCATAAACACGTTCTGTGGGCGCAGGCAATGGAGACGCAGGACGAGACTCCTGTTTTTGTTGTTGTTGTTGCTTTCCCTGTTTTTTAGGCCAATTTTGTTTTTTGGTCTTGGGCTGGTCGTCGGTTTCCGACTTCTGCCCTTGGGGTTGTTTTTTCTCTTTAGTAGAAAAAGGCTTGAGACCCCTACTATTGCGGCCCATGGTTTTATAAGTAACCCTGGGCGGAGTTCGCGGAGTGGGGCTTCGCGGAGCTACGCGAAGTGGGCGAGAAACTACGCCCACCTCCGCACTCCGCGTAGCCCCACTCCGCAAACACCACTGGCCGCCAGCCCCGCCACCCGCCTCCCTCCCGCCCTCCCTAAATACTTTGAAATAAAAGATTCAAATAATTTAAAAGCACTTACCTTGCCGCCGCTGCCCGCCGCGTCCCCGGGGCTCGCGATCTTCCGTCTTCCGTACTAATGCGCATGCGCGGGCGGCCGCGCATGCGCATTTTCTCGTGAAAATGCGCATGCGCGGCCGCCCGCGCATGCGCATTAGTACGGAAGACTGAAGACGGAAGTAAGTGAGCCCCGGGGACGCGGCGGGCAGCGGCGGCAAGGTAAGTGCTTTTTAAATTATTTCATTTCTTTATTTCAAAGTATTTAGGGAGGGCGGGAGGGAGGAGGGTGGCGGCCAGCTACGCTCCGTCTGCGGAGTGCCGCCTGGCTCCGCCAGCTCCGCAAAATGCGGAGTAGGCGGCACTACGCACACTCCGCAGACGGAGCGTAGCTGGCCGCCCACCCCTATTTATAAGCCGCCACAATAATCCTCGCCAACTGCTGGGGTTTTTCGGCATCGGGAATCGCCTGCAAAGCATTGGCAACCTGAAAGTTCACCGCATCCCCTTTGACATTAGCAAGTTTGAGATCGGAAACCACATCAAAGGTGCCACAGAGACGCATCCCCAATTCAACCGCAGCCTCTGGTCCCTGTTCATCCTGAACAGGTTTAAGGACCGTCGGCAGGACAGTCATAGACGGAGTGCCGTAACACCTCGCGTAGACCGCCGCAAATGTCTTTCCCAAGGTCTCACAGTCACCGATTTCGGGGGTCAAGTCTTTCGCTAAGCTAATTGTCAGAATCCTGTGTTTTTCACCAGGAGACCTGTTAGGAAATACTGTTTCCAGTTGGTCAAACTTTTCGGCAAGCCAGAAAGGAAATTCATCCTGTTCTTGGGGACGCTTGCCCATCACAGCGTTGACCATAACGGGACTGAGCTTCAATCCGCCCTGTCCGGCAGGAAGCGCCGCACCACCCGGGGCCCCGCCCGGGAGATTACGGGTTATGTATTGCACCAACAACCGAATAACGCTGATTGCGAATACATGTAGTCGTCTTAACTCAGCCACGGTACCTGCTCCGTGCTGAGGATGAGGTGTAAATCCAGCCAAAACAGGCCAAGTTGCACCTGGAATGGACAAAGGACCTAACCTCGGAGCTAATAATGAATGGGGTAGGGTGCCATTAAACCAAACTCGATGCTGCCAAGTATCAATAGCGGTACAAAAGGGGGTGGTGATGGACGGAGCATCTGAATCAATCAAACACTCACACCCAGTCAAAAGATCTGGGTTTAATCCATCACCGTTCTTTAGCCCACTCCGCCACCCCAGTTCAGACATGGCTATATGAAAATCAGTCTGACCCTGTGCCTCATGGGAACAGTCCAGCCCGAACTGCCAAGCCATGTCTTCCCTGGACCGGAAACAAGCTCCCGAGGACCGGTTTCTGGCATTCCAGCCGTCATCAGCCCGGCTTGCTTGAATCCAGTGGCAAAGTGAGCAAGGGACTCACATCTGAGCATACCCTGCCACACTTATGGCGGCCAAAAGCGGTACAAAAGGGGGTGGTGATGGACGGAGCATCTGAATCAATCAAACACTCACACCCAGTAAAAAGATCTGGGTTTAATTCATCACCGTTCTTTAGCCCACTCCGCCACCCCAGTTCAGACATGGCTATATGCAAATCAGTCTGACCCTGTGCCTCATGGGAAAAGTCCAGCCCGAACTGCCAAGCCATGTCTTCCCTGGACCGGAAACAAGCTTCCGAGGACCGGTTTCTGGCATTCCAGCCGTCATCAGCCCGGCTTGCTTGAATCCAGTGGCAAAGTGAGCAAGGGACTCACGTCTGAGCATACCCTGCCACACTTATGGCGGCCAAAAGCGGTACAAAAGGGGGTGGTGATGGACGGAGCATCTGAATCAATCAAACACTCACACCTAGTCAAAAGATCTGGGTTTAATCCATCACTGTTCTTTAGCCCACTCCGCCACCCCAGTTCAGACATGGCTATATGCAAATCAGTCTGACCCTGTGTCTCATGGGAACAGTCCAGCCCGAACTGCCAAGCCATGTCTTCCCTGGACCGGAAACAAGCTTCCGAGGACCGGTTTCTGGCATTCCAGCCGTCATCAGCCCGGCTTGCTTGAATCCAGTGGCAAAGTGAGCAAGGGACTCACGTCTGAGCATACCCTGCCACACTTATGGCGGCCAAAAGCGGTAGATAAGGGGGTGGTGATGGACGGAGCATATGAATCAATCAAACACTCACTGGCAGTTCGGTCTGGACTGTTCCCAGGCCCCATACCTCAAGATCCTAGTGGTAAGGGATCACATCATCAGCCACCAGCTCTCTGCATGCGAAGCACCATCAAGTGTGTTTGTATGCTCTTGTGCAAAGCAATATAAAACGCGCCTAAAGCCAGAACTTGGCTGCAGCTGCATGTATGTTATGTCTAGGAACGTGTGAAGATCAGAGCTCACAACAACCACTGTGTTGAGATATCCTTGAAGGTTTCTGCACTCACTGTACAGACACAGCTCACCAAGCAAGGCTGATATCAGTGTAACAACATATTATTCTCGCATGAATCAAAAACATTCTACTAGGCTCAAAGCTAAAGCAACAGCTATGTGTTGTGTGCAAAAGCAGCAGAACGGTAAAATGGCGTTTAAACTCCTAAAAAGCTCATGCTAACTTAACACAGCATACAGGCTATATATCTATATGACACCACAGCCCCACCTCTGAGGAATGCGCTCCCCCGCACCCGCCACAGCAATGCTGAGAGCTTGTCGTGGTTCTTGAAGGGCTTTCTCCCCCCTGCTTTTGCAGGCAGGCCATGCTCTCCCACAAAGTTTATTATTTAATTAGCCCAGCAGCCTTCTTGCTAATAATGGCCCCAGGCTTTTCTTTTGTTTCCGTTAGATGCACGGTTGCCGTGATTCTTCAAAAGTAAAGAAATGGAAAATCTTTTCTATTTCTTTACTTTCCCTAAATCAGATGTCATTTTTCCGCAGCCCCAGCGCTTGTGGTGCCTCCCGGCTTGTCTTTCCAGCAGCAGCCCAGCTCCTGTGTCAGACCGGGCTCCCACAGCCCCACCTCTGAGGACTGTGGGAGCCCTCACTCTATCTATCGCCCTCACTCTATCTATTGCCCTCACTCTATCTATTGCCCTTACTCTATCTATTGCCCTCACTTTATCTATCGCCCTCACTCTATCTAGCTATCAACTTCACTATATCTATTGCCCTCACTCTATCTATCGCCCTCACTCTATCTATCGCCCCCCATCTATCTATCCCCCTCACTCTATATATCCCCCTCTATCTATCTATCTAGCTCCCTCATTCTATCTATCGCCCTCACTCTATCTATCTGTCTATCGCACTCACCCTATCTATCGCCATCACTCTATCCATCTATCTATCGATCGCCCTCACTCTATCTATCTATCTATCGCTCTCAATCCTATCTATCTATCAATCTATCTATCTATCTATCTATTGCCATCACTCCTATCTATCGCCCTCACTCTATCTATCTATCGCCCTCCCTCTATCTATCGCCCTCCCTCTATCTTTCGCCCTCACTCTATCTATTGCACTCTTTATCTATCGCATCACCACATCATCACTCAGCACCATCACAGCATCACTCAGGGGCACCACAACATCGCTATGCGCTACCACAGCATCACTGAACGCCACAGCATCACTTGTCGTCACCACAACATCAATCTGTGCAACCATTCAACAACGACTGGTTCAAATATGCTCTATCAATGTTTCAAGCTTTAATAGAAATGTTACAAAAATATGTTAATATTTCACTTCTGTTCTTGGATTTTCAATACAATAAAATACACTGAACATAATCTTCACAAACGTTATTTACAAAAGTTTAAGCTATTGCCATTATCGATTATATTAACTTTTATTTAAGTATTAATTATCAACAAAAATTAAAAGCCATTGTTATTTGTAATATCAATACATCTAAGTCACGTAAATACAACACATATTGTATTTCAAATGCTATAGTGTCACATTTGCGAAAGTTATAACTATTGGCATTGTAAATGACAAAGCTATTAACCCCTCCCATGCTCATGACGGAGCCGCTACGTTATGAGCATCGGCTGAGCTGTGCTCATGACGGAGCGGTTCCGTCATGGCCCGCTCGGCGCGCCTGCGTGGCGCGTTCCATTGAGCGGGCGCGTTCGTGACGGAACCGCTCCGTCACCAGCACAGCTCAGCCGCGGCTCGTGACGGAGTGGCTCCGTCACGAGCATGCGAGCGCCGCTCAACCCCCCGCCCCCTTAGAGCTGCGGCGGAATTCCCGCCGCAGCGAAGGGGTTAATTTCACTATTTTCAAAACAAACACATAAATAAAAAAATTGTCATTTACAATACCAACAGCTCAAACTTTCCTAATGTGAGACCTATTGCAGTGCAAATGCTTGTTGTGTTTGTGGCTGTCTTGAGGGAATGCACAAAGTGTGGCTGTCACCCACCCCAGACATGTATTGGAAAAGGGCCGCAGTCATACAGAGCAGTAAGAGTAGAGAAATGGCACTTTCTAAAAGTAGCATTTCTCAAACAGTAATGGTAAATCCAACTTTACAATTAAAGAGGATTTATGATCACCATTCCAAAGATATAGAACATGATGCAGCTACTCCTTTCTGCTCAGGAATTACAGTTAAAATGTATTATAAGGAATTCCCAATGTTAACCTATGAGAGGAGTGGGCTTCACAGTAGTACAACATGAATTGGGTTTTCTTTCACTACCAGGACATGTAAAACTTAACAGTACATGTCCTACATTTTACTTACACAACACTCTTCCCTATGTGGTACTTAGGGGCTACCTTAGAGGTCACCTATGTGTAATAAAAGGAGAGTTTAAGGCTTGGCAAGTAGTTTTAAATGCCAAGTCAAAGTGGCAATAAACTTCACACACAGGCACTGCAATGACAGGCCTGAGACAGGTTTGAAAGGCTACTTATGTGGGTGGCAAAATCAGAGCTGCACGCCCACTAGTTGGAATTAATTTACAGGACATGTGCATATGGTATTCCACTTTACAAGGGACTTATGAGTACATTAAATATGATAAACAGGTTTAAACCAATTTGACCATATTTAGAGGAGACGGCACATGCACTTTAGTACTGGTTCGCAGCAGTAAAGTGCTCAGAGTCCTACCTAAAGGCAACAAAAAGGTCAGGAGAAAAGGAGGAAGGAGGCAAAAGGTTTGGGGTGACCCTTCAGAGTGAGACATTTTCCAACAATCTCTAACAATCACCAATAATGAGCATTCTAGGATTCGCTTTGTTTGATACCAATCGGGTTTTGAGATGGGCTCTGACATCCTTCACTGGTAGTCTCTTTCATTTATGCTGTAGGAGCTATTTAACTCCGATTAGGCACATATGCATCTTGAACGTTCAACAAGAATCGTTGTCCTCCTGAGCTGGTGCCCAGAGGAGGCAATTGTATTTATGTTTGTTATTGTGGAGAGATGTATAGGCACTTGCACTGTTCTAGAGGCACTTTTTAATTAGGACAAACTGAACATCACATTTCATAAGGGGCTGATACTGCTAAATCACAACAGATACATGACGTAATGCAATCCCTCTTTCCTCCACATGTTCCCATGTTTTTCCTTTGGGCATCTGTGTTTGCAGTACACTGTCCATGTTCAGCCACGTATGCTTTTTAAAAGGAAAGACACTTTTATTTCCAAATTGTCAAACTGTTACGCTGGGAAGCAGCTGCCTGTGGGCAGTTGCTTAGGGCAGATATGGGAAGCAGAAGTGGTATTTGTGCCTCCTCTGCTTGTAGTCTTAATATGTTATTTTCAGTAGCATTTCCCCAGCAGCCTATGCTTTCTTACTATAGAAAATGTGATTTCCAATTGAATGCATACATTTTGATCGTAAAGTGAAAATATAGCCACAGTTGCAGTGTGCAGATGGCCTGTACAGGAAAGACTAGTGGTGCAGTTAATTCCCTTTTAGCTATTCCTCCTATAGCAGGTATTTAATGAGAAATATTAATTGCTTGTGCATTCCAAAGGGCTTGAATGTTTTTTCCTGGATGACATTATAAACATTCTTTCTGGTGGTGCTGCTCTTCTGCTGCCACTTTAAAGAACTGAAAAAACAATACCAGGGATTGGAGGGAGGACACTTCTGGAGACTGTGACGTGGGGTTATCTAGGACTGAATAAACTCATTAGTGCCTTTCCATATACAGAAGGAAATCCGAGGCAACCCGGTGGAATTAGATCCTTCAGAATACCTGAGTGTTGACCGCAAGGTGGCGATTATCTCTGAATTCAAGGTGCTGAGCTGGGAGGTCTTGGGTGGAGATGCAACGTAGGGGATGTTCTGCATTGCTGAATCTGGAATTCATCATTTTGGAATTTTTGGAAGCAAGTCCAGCTTGATCCACTCTAAAGAGATCTGAACCAGAGAAAATATTTATTTACCACCTGTACTGACAAATGCCGACCTGCTTGCCAGAGGCCAGTGATGGGAGGTATCTCCCGCTCTCTATGAACCTCTACTTAAAACAGTTAGCCCTGATGACTCACAGGAAGGCACTGAGCTAGACGAGGCTGCAGATTGTATGGAAAAATTCCAGAAGACTGGTTAGAAGTAGACACTTTATGTGGAAATGAAAGCTTATTTGTAGGAGCAAAGCTGTCTGTCTGCAGGATGCTCAGGGACTATTCCTGAATACTTGAGAAATGTCCTCTTGGTGACACTTTTACATGACCTTTTGGACTAGCAGCAGATAGGCGATCTTCCCCGAAAGAGCTGCAGCGTTAGCGGAGACTTTCCTTGGTTTGTGTATTGCAACCTGCTTGGATCATATGGGAATTGTTGTAGTAAACAATAATAGTGCAACCTATTCACAAAGGCATTTTGGAGTATGTAAAGTAGCACTCTGTGAGTGCTCGTTCACTTATTGTTATATGGCCTTGTTAATTTGCCGCAATCAACTAAAATCTGAATGAAATTGGAATATTCGTTCATATGGGAATTGTTGTAATATACACTGGAGCATATTCACAAGGGCATTTTGGAGTACGTGAAGTATCACTCTGGTAGTACTCTTTCACTTATTCTTATATGGCATTGCGAATTCGCTCCAATCATCTAAAATCAGCATGAGATTGGAATATTAAAATATTGGCTTTACTAAAAGGTAATTGTTTGATTCATAAAGTCATGTAAGCAGTGCCTAATTTGTGCTGGTGCTTTCTGGTGCTGAGCACCGGCAATTATTTGCCAGCACCGGGGATTATGACTGCCTGCCACATGGTAGTGGTGTCTGCCAATTTAGGTACGAGCGCAACAACTTCTGTTTATTATTTGAATTTACCTTTGCCTCCAAAGCCATTGTTATAGCTTTGGGGGCCTGTAATAGTATGAATTGTCACCTTTTTAAGAGTGTGATGAGTAGTAGTGTGTTGGTGCTGTCATTGACAGTGCTGCCAGGGGCAATGGATGGTGCAAGCTCTAGTGTCCTCCTGTCGAGGGCCCCGCCACTATGTTTTTCATAAATTAATTACTGGATGTAAGAGTATGTAAAAGAGCACTACTGTAGTACCATTTCTTATGCTCAAGTTTTATATTGCTTCCACTGCATATGTAATTGTGTTACATCATCTCCTATGTAACCGCCGCACTCCGGCCTTGAGATTTCTTGAATTTGGGTTATTGGTAATTCTATGGAGGGATATAAAAACGGAGAGCAACGAACCATGCAGCAGAAGGGTGCGCTTCCTTTGTCACGCCAGGGTTGCAATAAAGAGCCTACAGCTTCACAAGTGCTCTGGTGGGTGCTTACAAGAGCTCATTAATGCTTTTTTTGACTCCGTGCTAATGTGTTTATGCAATTTCCTGGAATGCTGTATTTGATTTGTAAAAGAATGAATACTGGTACCCAAAGCTCTGCTCACAAGCTCGCAGCCAGAGCTATTAAATGTCAGAGCACTGAATACCAAGGCTGGTAGTCTTAAATCCACCTTAAGCCTCTTAAATCCACTACCAGACACACAGGTCCCTTTATCTCACTCTTGTCAGTTCCTACTTTCTACTTTTGTGATGATTTTAACCCCTTTCTCTTCCTCTTTCTTTTCCTTTGTGTCTTTTTCCCTCTCTTGCTCTTGGAAATATCTGAAGAGGTAAAAGAAGTGTCGGTCCCCAAAAAACGAATACAGCGGTCCCCACCGGAAACCACGCGCCCAAAATCAGCGCTGCTAGAACGGCATCTTAAAGAGGTTCTTGCTCTTTACATTCACAACCACTCTCTGCATTCCTGCAAAACTATCTGGTGGGAAGAGCTGTTACTAGTGCCCAATAGCAATCAGCATCAATATGAGCAACTAATTGACAGTATACCTGCCTTGTGACATCATGAAGGAAGAAAGGCTCAGAAATACTTCCACTACTCATGTTTATTTCATTTGAAGTTTTCTAGAGCACTGGCATTTCATCTTGAGGAAACTTCAAGACTTTGGTTCAGTGTGAAGTAGAGCAAGAAATGATAAAAAGGAGGACTAAAAACCAAAGCATTTTAATCATCACACAGGATAGCTCCACTCCACCCTATCAAATACTCTTCAGTGATGCAATGAAAGAAGAGCTGCACC